>NC_133618.1:307906957-308034457 GCF_048593235.1 Sminthopsis crassicaudata | reverse complement strand
AAGGAGAAAGGGGGGAAATGAAGATAAGGAAATGAGAATAAACTTTGGAAGAAGTAAGAGAACATTGGATCAAAAGGTTTATAAAAAGGAGAAAGGCCACTTCTTCACTACAGAATGGAACAAATGGGAGGAGACATAGAGGCTTCCTGAAGTAAGGAATAGATAGATGAAGGAGCTTATGAGAGATTGCTTTAACTATTCTCAAAGTACAAGGTGATTTCATTTGGGAGAAAGAATAGAAAGTTCAGAATAGTCACTTCAGGAATCATGATTAGGGAAATATTAAGAGGAATGCCATTCAACTGTGGGGGTTCAGTTGAGATTGGATTGCATAGATTTGAAGTAGGACTAATTGGTATGGTTGCATAATCCATATTATAGGTAATCCATAATCCATATAGTAGGTAGTAGATAGAAAAATCATATATAAGGGAGTAATTTTGAATTATAAATTAGTAGGGTGTGCATGGAAAAAGATAAGTGACTGAGTGATGGAGGATAGTTCACGGTTGAACTAATTGGTTATTGGGTAAAGATTATGAAAGGAAGAAATTGAGTAGGGTACATGGAAAAATAGAAAAGGATGTGTGATCTAAATTGTGGTGAAGACATATTGGTCAAGGATAGTTAAGGCATTTGAAGAAATTGAGGAATATGAGATAAGATTTTTAGAGTCTAAGATCATGTATATTGAATATCTTTGATGACAAAGTTTAAAAATAAGAGAGGTTATATAGTTAGTGGGATTTGAAGAGGCTGATTAACTGGCAAACCAGATCTGAAGGTGCATACACATGAACTATGAGGGCAAAAGATGACTTAGAAAAGAAAATTGTCGAGTGTTGAATCTGAGAATGAATCTGAGAATAGGGTGAGCATGGAAAGTACTTAAGAGGTTTTTGCCTTTACTAAAGAACTAATGTGTAGTATAGCATCTCCACAACTTGGTGGATGGGATATTGGAGTTTCTATGCCAGGAAACTCCATCAAAGAGTACTATGTTTGGTCTTAGAATACAAGCATTCATAGAGTGACTTTGTTACTATATGATCAACATTATGATTTTGGAGGCAATGTAGTATAATGGAAAGAATGTTGAAATTGGA
This sequence comes from Sminthopsis crassicaudata, assembly GCF_048593235.1. Lineage (NCBI taxonomy): Eukaryota > Metazoa > Chordata > Mammalia > Dasyuromorphia > Dasyuridae > Sminthopsis > Sminthopsis crassicaudata. The sequence continues at coordinate 308,033,351 of NC_133618.1, read as the reverse complement.
GTAAGGGGAATAGGGTCCTGGGTCTTCCTGTTTGTCCTTGGGAGTCTTTTCTCCTCTCTGGGTTTTAGGTTTCTCACCTGTAAAATATGGAAGTTGGACAAGATCTGCCTTCCAGATTTAAGTCTCACAATCCTATTGTCCTGCATTCAACCTATTGATAGGCTTCTGCAAATTTAGATCTTTTGGACTCTGTATGACAGATAGCTTATCCTCAGTGGGCTTTTATTCAAAGATGTTTGTGACCTACTAAGGTTTGTGCCTTATTATCATAGCATTTAAGAACCCAGGGTCATACTTACACCATGATAAAGAATTTTTTTTTTCTATAAAAACCCTTTTTGTAGTTTTTTTCAATAGCAAAATAATTTTATTAGAATAGCACAAATTATCTATTAAACACATCATTTTTTAAACATCTGTGTTTAGCAAATATCAGAAAGAATAAAATTTAGATCAAAACTGAAAAAGTACAAGTGCTGAGCAAAGGAATGGGAACTTCTTCACCTTAAACTTCAGTGATTGTGAATTTCTTTTTTTTTTTAATCTAGTTTTGTTATTCTCCCAAACCTAAGTTTGAAATATATACTGAATCTTTTATTAATATCAGATGCTTTACACTACGCCTTCTTGTGTGTCTTCTGGTGTGCCTGGTGCTGGTAGCTGTCAAAAAACCCCAAGGACAAGTCTGCCTTATGCATGCTTATCTTTATTAGAGGGAAGGATTTGTTACCTTAGCTTTGCTAATTAATGCTTCAGCCTTGCAACTTTCTGACCCTCCATTGCTACAGTAGAAAAACTTTTTCATATTTTTTTTTCTCCTGGCTAAAATTTAAAAGAAAACCTCTCCAATATAGAAATATTTAGCTTACTCACAATTTTCTCCTACCCATCCAAGGAAAGATGCCTTAGCACAAATTCACCTACATTTTATTATGCATTTTCCCCCATTTTCATTTTTTCCAGCATTCATCATTAAATCATTAACCCTCCAGTTTTTAAGATTTTATCTGGATTTTTGCTGATAGATGATGTTTCTTAGAGGGGCCAGAATTCTTCTACTAAAGTGTTCAAAATGTACTTTTCAACAACAACAACAATATATATATATATATATATATATATATATATATATATATATATATATATATATATATATATATATATATATTTCTTCCTTCATTATCTATATGAGTACAGCAGTTTGAGGTCTTATGAAGTAAAGATGAATAATGTCACTCTGCTCTCCACAGTACAATAGATAGCAGACTATCCTACATCAAGAAATTTGTTTTTTGTTATTCAGCATTTTAGTTATGTCTGACTCTTTGTGACCTCATTTAAAATTTTCTTGGCAAAGATATTGGAGTGATTTACCATTTCCTTCTCCAGCTAATTTTTACAAATGAGTAAACTGAGGCAAACAGAATTAGATGATTTGCTCAGAGTCACATAGCTAGTAAGTATCTGAGTTTAGTTTTAAACTTGGGAAGATGAATCTTCCTGACTACAGCTCCAGCACTCTCATCTATTGTGTCACCTTGCTTCCCTCACATTAAGAAAAGGCTATGGAAATTCATTATTGCTAAGAAAGGGAATTCTGAGAGAGCTTTTATTATTTTTTTTTTAGTCACTAAAAGAAATATTAATTTTTTTGGGGGGGAGAAGCATGGGTTGGGACATTATAATTTTATTGATTAATTGTGTTTTTTACATCAAAGACATCTCTGAAAATATTTTTCCACCTCCTCCCCCTCACTGACCACCCTCATACAGTGATCTATTGAAATTATCAAAAACACTTAAGGAAAACCAAAGAACCCAGAGACAAAATACATACTTGTTTGATAATATGTAGAAAAAGTTTAGATTCATAGTTCTTCCTATTCCTATGGAGAACATGTATCATGAACTATATTTTAGGCACCTTACCTAGTATGCTTTGCATGTAATTAAATGCTTTTTACATTTTTTTTATTCTATTGGTTAAATTATTTCTATTCAATATCTTCTGAGTATAATTTTGGTGCTCAAAAAAGACAAGTTTCACTTAATTGGAAAATTCACTTAATGGTGAACAATACTCTTGATGATGCCAGTTATTTAAAATGATATTTTGCCATTATAATATTCTCAACAGTGTGTAATAAAATCTCATTCATTTATACTAATTACAAAAAGGAGAGGTGGTTATACATATTTGGATTTTTGAAATTATGTAGTCAAGGAAAATTTTAAGAAATGTAGTTGCATTTGAATAGCAAACTGAATCCTAGTAAAATTACTGCCCTAATCAACAGATTTTTTTTTTCTAATTAGCATACCAGAAGCCTATTAGTGAAGTTGGTTTCCACTTATACTTTCTCTTTATTTTGGCATATAATGAATATTCTAAGTGTGATTAAAACTATTTTTTAGAATCTTATTTATACTATTTGCATTTACTATGCATCATTTTAAAAGGGATACATTTTATTATTTTTCTTTTAATTTTATTATTTATTTTTTAAAATTCTAAACATATTTATTTAAAGTTTTGAGTTCTAAATTCTATCCCTTTCCTCCCTCCCCCCAGACAATCAAATATAGGTTATACATATACAAATATGTTAAACATTTTCATATTAGTCATTATACAAGAGGACTTAAATAAAAGAAAGAAAGAAAGTGGAAAGATAGCATCCTTCAGTTTGATTGACAGGGCAATGAATGATACATTTTGTTCTTGATATAAGTATTTCTAACAACACTCAGAAACCACCTATCCCACCATTGCCACCTGAAATTTTTATTTCCTAAAATAGTTAAATGAACTACCTATTGAAGTGATTACTTGGCTAACAATTAATGTAACTTGATACCTGCATTGTAACCTGAGTTTTCCTGCCATTTACTTAAAAGTCTTTTCAGCTTTTATAAAAAACCTTCATCCAACCAAAATACAAATGAATACAAATTCCAAATTTTTGAAATTAGAATAAAGTTTTTGCTGCTTTGTATCGCTGCAATGAATTTAAGGTGATAAAGAACTGCCCAGTGGCACATGAGAGGAAATGAGTTCCAATCTCTTAAAGGGGGACTAAAACCAGTATGTGTCCGAGGGCAAAGCTTTAATTATTTTTGTTTATTAAGGATCCCAGGATAGCTCTCAGAAGGTAGAGGTGGTGTTCGCCTTGATGTCCTGGACCCATTCCAATTTAGGTAATTGCTAATTACAATCTGTCCACCTAATTCCCAATGCTCTGGCTTCTGAATGCTATTTTCCTTTACTTAGCAACATTTAACTATTGTTTACCCTAGCAATGTATATGAGTGTTATAACAGCTGGTTACCTTCTGCCTTGTTGAGAAGTATGTTTTGGCCTACATTAGCTACTTCTATGTGTAAGAGACAAAATAACATCAGACCTTTCAAATGACTGGTGTGGGACTTATTTTTTCCATCTAGAAATTTGAGTCTTTGAGTGTCAGTAATATCTAAAATGAATTAAGTTAAATGTTTATGACTAATGTAGCACACTGAGATGGTTAGCTGAAGATAAGATGTTATATGCAGAATCACAAAGCTGAAAGAGATTTCAGGCATTATCTTGAAGACAGATGCCTAGTGAAAAGAGTTCAGGAGAGAAGTGGTTAGGACCAAAACTAGAATTGTGATCACGTGAGGATGAAGAAGGGGATGAAATAAAGATAATATCTCTGTTGTCTGCTATCTTTATCCAAATTATGCTTTCATTTTCTCTTTTTCTGGATGATATAATCCAGAATGATAACTGGTTTCTCCTCATTTTCCCCAGAGAAGAAAGATAGAGAGGATGGGATGAGAAAAGGAGGAAGGAAGAGAGGGAAGGAATGAAGAAGCAAGGAAGGAAGGAAAGAAGGAAGGAAGGAAGGAAGGAAGGAAGGAAGGAAGGAAGGAAGGAAGGAAGGAAGGAAGGAAGGAAGGAAGGAAGGAAGGAAGGAAGGAAGGAAAGAAGGAAGGAAGGAAGGAAGGAAAGAAGGAAGGAAGGAAGGAAGGAAGGAAGGAAGGAAGGAAGGAAGGAAGGAAGGAAGGAAGGAAGGAAGGAAGGAAGGAAAGAAGGAAGGAAGGAAGGAAGGAAGGAAGGAAGGAAGGAAAGAAGGAAGGAAGAAAGGAAGGAAGGAAGGAAGGAATGAAAGAAGGAAGGAAGAAAGGAAGGAAGGAAGGAAGGAAGGAAAGAAGGAAGGAAGAAAGGAAGGAAGGAAGGAAGGAATGAAAGAAGGAAGGAAGAAAGGAAGGAAGGAAGGAAGGAAGGAAAGAAGGAAGGAAGGAAGGAAGGAAGGAAGGAAGGAAGGAAAGAAGGAAGGAAGGAAGGAAGGAAAGAAGGAAGGAAGGAAGGAAGGAAGGAAGGAAGGAAGGAAGGAAGGAAGGAAGGAAGGAAGGAAGGAAGGAAGGAAGGAGGGAAGGAAGGAGGGAAGGAAGGAGGGAAGGAAGGAAGGAAGGAAGGAAGGAAGGAAGGAAGGAAGGAAGGAAGGAAGGAAGGAAGGGAGGAAGGGAGGGAAGGAAGGAAGGAAAAACAAAAGAAGAAAAAAGCTTCTAGTTCCAAGGTAACTCGTTTCAATTGAGGACAATTTCCTAGGGGGAAAATTTTCATTATTTTGTTGCATATTTTTTTTCTGCAGCTTTTCCCCATTATAATTAAACTGTTCTCTAAGATATAAGTACAAGCCTAATTACTCCTTCATATGTTACTCTTTCTTACACTTGAAGATATCATATCCTCCTTTAACCTTCTCTTCATTAAGTTGAACAACTACATTTAATTCAAGGAACCTAATTATGATCTCAAATTTTTTTTATGTCTTTGTTTAGTTTACCATCCTATTATATTCTTTAAGTTTATCAATGCCCTTCCTAAGATAGAGTGCCCAGAAGTTCGTCTTGTCTCCATATGAGGTCTGACATAGCAGACTATAGCTCACTTCATAAATCTTGATCTCAGTCTATGTCTTGATGCTTTTTTCTTTTAAAATTTTTTTATTTAATTCTTTATTTTATGGAACAAATCAAGTAATAAAAAGATGATAACACATGAAACTGCAAACTTATGTGCAACTTGTTATTTTAAAAAATATAAAAAAAGTATACTGTAAATTTTTCCCCTTTTTTTTTGCCCTTCCCCTCAAACTTAGCCTAGAGATGGCTTCCATCAGATGCAATATGACCTGTAATTATATTCATTATTTTTTCTGATTTGTTCAGTCTAAATATTCTTCTCAGGGAAAACAGAAATAAATAAAAAGTTGAACAACTCTGCCTTCCCCCCATCATCTACTATCATTGTCCCATCTACTCTAAGCCACAGTGTTTGATCCTTTTCTTTCTAGAATGGTTTTTAAATTATTCTTGGAAGAATTATTCCTAGAAGAGGTATATCAATCTGGTACCCCATCATCCCATTCACCACTCCAGTGACTTCCAGGTCCAAAATGTCCCTCCCTAGCCTAGTCTCTGGTGTATGTTGTCTTGCTCTCTTTGGAATGTAAATCCCTTGAGTGCATTGACTTTATTTGATTTTCTACTTATATCTCCAACATTTAGCCTTGTGTTTGGCATTAAGCAAGGTCTTATTAAATGCAATTTTATTCATTAATTGGTTCATAGATTTATATAGTCATTAATAATCCAATAGAAGTATAAAATTCCTTCTTATATCCTTAGTTTTCATGGCAAGCTTTAGATTTTTCAAAACTAGCATACAAGGACATAAAATAGTATCTGAACAGACTAAGAATTCTGGGATCCTATGGGTTAAAAGCTTTCTAGAAAGTTAATTGGTACCAAGTCATTTGGAAAATTCTAAGGATAACAGTACTATATAAATAGGAGAGCATGCCAGATTAGGCAGAGATGTTTAGCAAACCTCTGTTCTAACTCAGTCTTGGTCAGAGCCTGCCTGAATTCATTAACTATCACCTCCACCATTCCTGAATTAGACTATTTTCTTTCTCCACTAACTTGTGTCCTAATACTATGGAAGTATTTGCAATAGTCTCTAAAACAACTGCATTCTTCATTCATCACCCTTGATATTACTTGATCTCACTCACTAGGAAGAAGTGGTAAGAAGATTTAGAATTGGAAAGGACCTCCTAGATTATCTATTTCAATCTATATCTTAATGGGAATGCCTCAAATTCCTAACAAATGGTCCCCAGATTCTTAAATTGTTTATGTGGTTTGCAACCCCAGTCTCACAATTGAATATGGGGGTTACAGAATTATGTTTTGTTATCAGTAATGTTTGATACTTATTTTATATACCTATATACAAGCAGCTGCATAAAAATTTCTCAAGTGAAAAAGGGATTGCGAATGGAAAAAATTAAGACACTCAACTAGTAATCATTTGAAAATACTATGTGCAGGGTCACCTTCCAGGAAAGTTAGTTCTGCTTTTCAATAGTTCTGTTATAACATTGTGGGTTTTTTTTTTTTAAAACACTTTTATCAAACCTAAATCTGCATTTCTTCTATTTTTATTCATTGTTCTTAGTTCTTTAGTAAAACAGAACAAATCTAACATCTCTTCAACAGAGCAGAGCTTCAGATATTTGAAGATGCCAATCATGTCCTTTCTTAAATTTTTCCCCCTCCAGGCTGAACAGGCACAGTTCTGGGTTAATTCTATGTATGGCATTAACATGATCTAGTAATCTGTCAAAAAAGGAAATGAAGTTTGTCTGACACAACTTTATTCTCTTTCTTAGGCCTAGCAATAGAAGATCTGAGTCAAAGAGCATGAGCATTTTAATCATTTTATTTGCGTAATTACTGATTACTTTCCAGAATGGTTGTATTAATTCACAGTTCCACAAACAATGCATTAGCATGCTTATCTTTCCACAGTTCTTTCAACATTGATTAATCCATCTTTGCCAATTTACTGGCTATGAGCCAAAACTTAGAGTGTTGTGTTTTTGTGGGGGGGTTTGTACTCATCTAATTAGGCTTTGTAGCATTCCTTCAGAAGTTTATTTTTTCTTAAGTGTAAAGCCTATGCTAGCTTTCTAGAGGATTTCAGGACCAGCCCAAGTCCTTGGTCTTAGTGAAGGAGACAGGACAGCCACCAGGAGGCTGGTCAAAGATGAAATGTCTATCTTCCAGTCCTTCTTAGTCTTTATATACAAAAAAGGGTATGATCATGATCTCCCTGACTTCTCAGGAAAGGAGGTGAAAACACCAAAAAGGAAAATGGGGAGTCAAACCAGATATTGTTAGCAGGTTTCTTCTGGGCTGAAGGATCTTACTTGAAACACATATACATAAATCCATCAGCATGGGAGGTATTACACAAGCACATAACACAGGCTGGTAGTGATGTAACAAACAACATGAATCAACATGAGGAATTATATATGTCCATAAGTCCGAGAAATAGTCCAAAAGGAATAGTCCTAGAAATAGTCCAATCTATTGTCCATTACTTCATGTCTCAGGATTCCAATGATTACTGAGGGTTTGAAGTCCTGCATCAGTATCATTAACAATTTTTGATGTCCGTGAGTCAGTTTTCATAACTGCCAGGCTCTTTCAGTGGTGGGCACCTGATGTTTCCTCTTCATTTCAAGGGTCTGCTCCATCTCTCTCTAAAAGATAAGGCGAATACGGCTCGTTGGCATCCATCTGATTCTTTCTCCATCTGTAGAGATACAAGCAAACCCTCTCTCCCAAGCAGTTAACCTATCTGGTCCCTTCCATTCACCACTTTCTGGGTCTCTCCACATCACCTGGTGATTATCTAAAGATAGTGAAGTTGCTTGCACTGGACACTGCCCTTCCAGTGGGTCATAAAACCTGTCTGCCCGAGCCAGTGCATCTTTGTCAAAAATCAAGAAGTTAATAGTATAAAGAGCTAAATTTAGAAGTTCTCTAGGGTTACCTGTGGCTCCCCCTTTCTTTTGATTTTGGAGGAGCGTCTTAATGTTTTTGTTTTTCTTCTCTACTATTGCCGGTGGTGTGTAAAATCTGATGTGCAAAAAAGTGTGCAAAATGTTTAGATGTATATGCAGGTCCATTGTCTGTTTTTATTTCTTGTGGCACATCCATAATTGTAAATGCTTGCATAAGGAATTCAGTGACCACTCGGGCTGTCTCTTTTGCTGCTGGCATTGCAAAAGTGAATCCTGAAAAGGTGTCTACCACAACATGGATAAAAGATAGACGATCAAAAGATTTATAATGAGTCACATCCATTTGCCAAATTTCATTGAGTCTCAAACCATGAGGGTTCTTCCCTGGAGGGAGTATAGGAGCATGGAAAGGAAGGCAAGCTGTACAGGCTTTTACTATGCTCCTAGCTTCCTTTCTTGTTATTCCAAATTGTAAACATAAAGCTTGAGCAGCCTGATGATATTTAGAATGAGATTCTTGAGCTGTGTGAAATAAAGGATTATTGGTTAGAATGTTCTCTGCCTTTGAATTTCCATAAAAAATAGGAAGTCCACTGAGAGTGGACATGTAAGATATAAATCTTTTTACTTGCTCTTGAAGTTCCTTAAAGAGCTGATATATATTAGAGGCTACAAATTTTATTTGGGCTGTGGCAATTCTTTGTACCACACCTACTGAATAGGCCGAAATAGATATTATATTTATATCTCCTGGATAATAAGTAAGAGCTAGAATGATTGCATACAATTCATTCTGCTGAGTGGACTGAAAAGGAGTTCTGACTACTCTCTTTATAGGTAAGTCACGAGAGTATACAGCACAAATGCTATGTTTAAGAGGAACTTTAGAAATCTTTTCTTCAAAAACCCATTGCCAATTATGTAACAATCGGGTTATCTTTAATGGAGACCTGTCTATAAAATTTGGAGCTATGGCCAATAAAATTTGTCACTCTGGGATGGTTTCACAGCACACATTAATTTGTGCATAGATATAAAAGGTGTATATCTCGTCAGGTTTTATCCCAGATAATTATAGTATATGCTTAATGGCCTTTAATAAAATTCTAGCCATAAGCACTGGGTAAGGAATAAGGCTTTGTTCTGATTGTGCTGGGATAACTGTCTCAGTGTCTCTGTCACACTGTCTCCTTGATGAAGGACTGTTGTGGGTGTCTCTTTTGTAGCAAAAACTGAAATTTCTAAGGTTTTTTTGAGTGACTCTTTTAAACCATATTGGATAAAGCCAGTTCAACTTCTCTCAAAGCCTCTTGAACTTCTTTTGTAAGCTGGTGTGATGAGTTTAAAGCACTGTCTCCCCTTAAAATATATATAATGGTTGTAATTGCTAGGGAGTTATTCTAACATTGGATGCATTCATTGGATATTTCCTATCAATTTCTGAAAGTCATTTAAGGTGTTTAGCTTCTCTGTTCTTAAGGAGAGTTTTTGTACTGTAAGCACCTTAGGTATACTTCATATCCTAAATATTAAAAAGGATCATGTCTTTGAATTTTTTCTGAAGCTATATGTAATTTGTAGCTCCTTAGTGTTTCTATTGTCTTTTGTCGATATGCTTCTAACATTTGTTCCTCAGGTGCACATCCCAATATATCATCCATGTAATGTAATAACATTACTTTTGGAAATGCTTTTCTTACTGGAGTAAGAGCAGCAGCAACATGCATTTGTCACATAGTAGGGCTGTTTTTCATTCCTTGTGGCAAAACTGTCCATTCATATCTTTTATAAGACTCAGCTAAATTAATGCTGGGCACTGAAAAGGCATATCTTTTCATATCCTTCCTATCTAGAGGGACAGAATAGAAACAATCCTTAATGTCTATAACCCAAAGAGGCCATTTTCTAGGCAATTGAGTAGGAGATGGAAGTCCAGGCTCAAGAGTTCCCATAGTTTCCATCTGTTCATTTACTTTTCTTAAATCAGTCAACATCCTCCATTTTTCAGATTTCTTTCTTACAATAAATATTTGGGAATTCTAATGGCTCAGAGAAGGTTGTAAGTGTCCTTGGTTAAGTTGCTCCTGTACTATGTCTTATAAGGCCTGAATCTTTTCACTAGCTAAGCTCCACTGTTCTATCCACACTGGTGTACCAGTTTTTCATTGAATAGGAACAGATGAGAGTATTGGCAGGCCTTCAATAGCAGCCCTGCCTAAAAAGCCAAAGTACTCATTTGTAATCCTAACTGTTGTAAAATATTTCCTCCCCATAGATTAATAGGACTCTTTTCAACTAAAAAAAGGAATAAAAGCTTCTGATTCACCTTAATATGTCCATTTCAAAGGGGTAGCACTAATTTCAGCTGCTATTGATCCTCCTACGCCAGACATGTAGGTGTCTCCCTTAATCTTTGGCCAGTGGCTGGGTCAGCTGGCACCTCTGTACAATCTGCACCTCTGTCTACCAACCCTTCCAATGGTATGCCATTTATATAGCTAGTGAGCACAGGACAGTCAGCTGCCAATGCTGCAGTCTATAATATTCCTGGATTCTATCGCTTGGACTCAGAATTTGGGCAACTATCACCAGATTGCTTATTAGGAGTCTGTATCAGTAAACCTGATGCTACTACTTCTCCTGGTTGATAAGTCACACATTGTCTACCTGTATTAGTGATTGGCATATTGTCTACACATTCCCCAGTTTCCCACATCAGTGTATGGATGGACACTGTTTTGTAAGTACTCTCAGGAGGTGAAATGGTTAAGCCTACTGTGCCTGGAGGCAAGGGATGCATAGCCATGACAGGGACAGATTTCACCTCTCCAGGAGATATCTCAGTAGTACTAGCTACATACAACACTATTCTCCCCGATTGTAATCCCTTTCTCCCACAGGATTGCTTCTTGGCTGATTTTCATGTGGGAGTACTGAATTTCTAGAGACCCTCTGGGTGTCCATGTAATCACTAAGTTAACACCTTGTTTCAAGTATACTTCTCCAGAGTTCCAGACCTCTACATTTAAGAGCTGCTGGTTTTTTCCATTCTTGTTCAGAAGATTTTAGAAGTAGAAACTATTCTGGACCATAGATTAAAATCTTGACTCTGATACATAAATTGTGTAGCAATAGACATGTCTCTTCAACTTTCTGAAACTTAATCTCCTCACCTGTAAAATAGGAATAATAAGGTTGGTAGTAACCACCTTGTCTATTATGAGATTAAATGAAATAATGCATGTAAAGTGCTTTCCAAACTTTAATACCCTATATAAATGTCAGTAATTATTATCATAGTCTTTGTGCTCTCTCTCAATAGTTCTCTACTTACCTTTTTTAGTTAAAATATTTTTGATTAGTTTTTAGCCAGATATATATTAACCAGACCTTGTGTGGTATATTCCATTTCTGTCATTTTCACATTTAAGGCCATACTTAATACATTTGAATTCTATTCTCAAATGGGGCACCTAGTTAGTACAGTGGATAGAGTACTGGGCTTGTAGTCATGAAGACCTTAGTTCGAATATGGTCTCAGATTTTATTAGACTGTTTGCTTCAGTTTCCTTATATGTAAAATGAACTACAAAAGGAAATGGCAAGCCATTCTAGTATCTTTGCAAAGAAAACCTGAAGTGAGATCATGAAGAGCTAGACAGAACTAAATGACTGAGCAACAAAAACTGTCAAACACTATCTTTTTAACCTGATATTTATAACACCAATTCACTTTTCTCTTCTGAAGCTTTCACTTTTATATAAAGGTAGCACTGATGAAAACACCACCAGTGCATATTGTATAAGTCTTGTACTTGTATAATGTAACTTTATGTGATTGGATATTAAACAAGAACAACTAGTAATTATCAAGATTCAATATCTCAGCAAGCAATCTAATATATCAAACACTCATTTTTTATTGATTTTTTAAATTTTCAAAACATATGCAAGAATAATTTTTCAACATTGACCCTTGAAAAACCTTGTGTTACAATTTCCTCCCCTTCCCCCCCACTCCCACTCCTTGGCATGTAATCCAATATACAACGTTAATTTCTGTAAAAAAAAAAAAAAAAAAAAAAAAGATTCAATATCTCAGGAAATCTTACATCATATTTTAGGTAAATGACTCATAAAAGATAGGCAACCAGCCACCCCATTGTTCACATTTTGTTAACAAATAAATGCTTTTGTATTCTTCAGGTAGTAGTCAACCATGACAAATTTTGTAGCACAAACTTGCAATCCCTACTACTGGGATGATTTAGGCTGATTAATCTCCTTGTTCAATCATTCTGCATTGTAAAGGGCTAAGTTAACTAATATGGTTAGTCTGTAGAAGATAAAGATGACAGATTGTCTAATAAGAGGCAAACCAGCCCAGGTCAGATATGAACAAGTTAGAGCTTCAATGCCTACCAATGGTGGGATCTAAATTGTAAATGACCACTTAAATTCTTGCCTAGGTGAGATAGGATTACTTAGTCACACACTAGAGTCAAGCATCAATGAGGGTGTTTTGTTCCTCTATTGGAGAGAAACTCTTTTTTTTTTTCCTAGTGAAATCTGGGAATTCAAATAATTATTTATGAGAGCAAATTAATTTACCTTTTTTTTTTTAGAGGATCCAGTTTCACCCTACTATATAACTTGAAATATTTTGTAGTCCTTATTCTTTCCTTCCTCTTCTATGACACATTCTAATGGCCTAATGTAAGTTAGCATTCTCCTCAACCTTTTAAAATTCTATTTCCTTTTTTGTTTTTTCTTTGAAGCATTTCCTCCAAGGAAAACCATTTTCTAGAAAACCTGGAGAGATCCATTCCTCTAATACTTTCATCTTTTTTTGTAGTGGTGAGATCAGTCTATAACTTTTGCATGTGTAGATAACTTGGGCAGTTAGGTGATGAATTGTACAGAATGTTCGAGAGTCAAGAAGACTCATTTGTCTGAGTGCAATTCTGGCTGTCCTCAGACACTTACTAGCTATGTTAGCCTGGCAAGCCATTTCGTTGTTTGCCTTAGTTTCCTCATCTTTAATATGAGCTGGAGAAGGAAATATTAAGCGACTCCAATATCTTTGTCAAGAAAATCCCAAATAAGAGTTATGAAGAATCAGACAAGACTAAATAACAACAGAACATCATCACTGAGCAGAATATACAATAATTATAAAAGAAGCATTCTTAAGATTAGTGCCTATTTTTTCTGTTTGTTCCTATTGCCCATCTTCCACCTTCTATCCCCACAAATTGATAAAAAGGTATTCCTTTTATTCTATTATAAGCATACTCTATATTATTTAACAAATATGTTTTTAAGAAGCTGTTTGGGAATGATTTCTTTTATTGAATCAAATAATATTTTAAATACATAAAGAAGCACATTAGGTAGAAGAACTATGGTGAATAATTTCTTCTACAAGCTAACCTTTTTTGTGCATATATTTAGTTTTCTAAGTTGGAGCACAACTTAAATTGTGATATGTGATGTTTCATTATAATAGTATTAGTAGTATGATAACATTATAGTTTGTGTCCAATATCTGGCCCTTCCTAAGTTGACAAAAGTAATTGTGTTCCAAATTGGACTGCAATGTTGGAATAAATTGCAATGTGATGACTAAAAGTATGCCTTTGATTTCTAAGGAATCTATGTAAACAACAATACCTACTAATCAGGAGAGCAATCAATAACATCATCAGGAAAAAAAAAAAAAACTGAAAATATCATCAATCCTTTCCTTACACTACTTACCTCTTTGGGGAATTTCCCTATTTCTGAATATATCTTGGGGTTCTATTCTGGACTTCTTATCTTTCCTCTCCATAATGTTTCTTGGTGATTTTATCAATTCCCTCAGGCTTAACAATTACTTCTATGCAGTTAATTCTCAGACCTATATACTGAACTTGAGTATCTTTTTTTTTTTATCCTTAGTCCTAAATCAGCTACTTTTTGTACATCTCTCTCTACCTAGATATAAGTATTTCAAAGTCACCATGTTTCAAGTAGAATTCCTTTGCTATTTTTCTTAATTTCTCTATTTCTATTAAGAAACTAAGAGGCAGAAGGTGATTCAGTGGATAAAGCACTGGACCTAGATTACAAAAGGCCTGAGTTCAAATCTAACTTCAGATATTTATTTATTTGGCATTATTTATATATTATTTGATTTATTAAAAGAAATAACTCGCACAATGTGTGAGCATGGGCAAGTAACTTAATTACTGTTTGCCTTGATCTGCTAAAGAAGGAAATGGAAAATCATTCTTCAGATATTTGCCAAGAAAAGTCTATAGACAGAACATTACAAGGGATCACAGAGTCAGGCACAACTGAATGAGCAGCAACAACAAAATTCAGGACATCATAATCCTTTCAGTTCTTTAGCCTTATAGAATTGATTTTATCATCATTTTTTTTTTCTTTCTTTAAGCTTTGTATCTATTCACTTACAAATTCATTTTGATTTTAACTTTCTCAGATCTGTTTTCTTTACTCTATTCACACATCCAGAATTCTAGTTCAGGTCTTTATTATTTTTCACTTGAAACATTTTAATAGCTTTGTAATTTGTCTTCCTTTCTCATATATCCTCTCCAATCCATCTTCACAGAGTTACAAAAGAAATGTTTCTACATCACAAGTAAAGTTAATCATTTTTAAGCATTTATGTGCTAGGTACTGTGCTGACCATGGTGGATAAAAATAGAAATAAAAAGAAAGAAAATAGTTGTCCTCATGGAACTGACATTCTAATGGCATAAGATAATAGAAAAAAGGTAACTGAAAAATAGTATGTGGGAAGTGTGAGTAAAGGAACCCACTTGAGGTCATGGTGATGAATTCCAAAGCCTCTGAAGCAGTAGTAAAAGAATGAAGGATGGCTGGCCTGACCCCTTCCTCAAAATGGAGGTTCCAAGAATTACTCTCTAATGGGAGAAAAAGGGAATAGGGATGGAGGATTGTTCAGGGAATAGAAAGTCATAGGAAATGAGGGAACTTCCAGGATCAGAAGACAGCTGAGGGATGGTGGCAAAGCCTTAAGTGTTAGAAGCAAATATAAGAGAGAGTTTATCATATCTCTCTCCTGTTTAAATAACTACAGTATTTCCCTTTTTCTTACAGAATAAAATCTAAAGCCATTACATATTTAAAACCTTACACAATCTGGTTCCAGACCAAAAGATTTATTTCACAAGTTTAACCTTTATTCACTTTCATCCAAACTGGCCTAATTATTGTTTCTCATATATAATATTTATCTCTCATCTAAATGTCTTTTCTTATTTTTGCCTGTTATCCTCCATCTTTTCATCAATCAATCCATAAACATCCATGTCCTGAAAACATTTTCTATTTACCTTTTAAAATTCAGAATTTTCTTCAAATACCAATTTCTATTCAAGGCCTGTCATAATCCTACTAGTTGCTAATACTCTTTTTTTCTTTTCTTTTCTTTTCTTTCCTTTTTTTTTTTTTTTTTTTTGCTACTCCAGAAATGTCTTTATGTGTGTGGATAATTACATATATATTTAATTATATGCATATATTTAAATTTATTTGTCTGTATATATTGTCTCTTCTCCAACTCTGTTAAAAAGCAGTTAGAGGCTGATATGTGGTACAGTTAATAAAGTACAAATTATTTGGAATCAGGAAAACATGAGTTTGAATCCTAACATAGATATTTATTATTAATATAATCCTGGACAAGTCCCTTAGCCTCTTTCAGCCTCTGTTTCTTCATTTGCACAAGAATAATAATTGTACTTACTTCCCAAGGTTGTTTTGCTATTAAATGAGTTAATATTTTGTAGACCTTAAAGCAATACACACTACCCATTTATTATTATAATTATAATTATTATTATTAATATACTTATTGAGAACAGGAATCATTTTGATTTTTTGTTTTTATATATATAATGCTTAACAGTAAGAACTTAATATTCAATTTTTCAATATAATTGAATTAATGGATACTGATTGGTACAAGTCATTCATTCCCCAATTGATAAATGGTAAAAGGATACAAACAGTTTTCAGATTATGAAATTAAAACCATCTATAGTCATATGAAAAAAAGGCTCTAAATCACTATTGATTAGAGAAATGCAAATTAAAACAGCTCTTAGGTACCACCTCACACCCCTCAAATTGAAATGATTCAACCATTCTGGAGAGCAATCTGGAACTGTTATGGGCCAGAACTCGAAACAAGATACTAATGCTTATGTACTTAGTTCACACCTTTAAAGAAGTTCATACCTTTAAAGAAGTTCACACCTTTAGAGAGCATATATAAGCTAGGAGCCTCAACTAGGAGGGACTTTGGGAGATTGACAAGTCAGAAACCCTTAAGCCCACTCTCTTGGAGGTAGAGTCAGATTCATTACAACTTCCACCTTTGTGCTTGCTGGAGACATTGGGAAGACAAGAAGTTAAAGCTGGCAGAGACAAAAGACTAGCAGCAAGAGTTCTGGGAACCAAGGAGAGAGATAGGCCTCTAAGAAAGCTAACCAAGCCCTAGGAAAAGATTCGATACTTTGAAGGACACAATAAAGGATTTGGATTTTAACTCCTGGCTGCATTCGGAGTGATTACACTGAACTGAATATAAGGCTGTTCCCAGAAGCCCCCCAAGAAACCTGCTCCCAGAGAACATTACATTTTATAAAAGAGAATATTACATGGAACTATGCCCAAAAGGCTATAAAACTGTGCATACCCTTTGACCCAGCACTGCCATTACTGGGTCTGTATCCCAAGGAAATTGTAAAGGAGGAAAAAGGACCCACATGTGCAAAAATGTTTGTAGCAGCTCTATTTGTGATAGCAAAGAATTGGAAAATGAATCGATACCCAAAAATTGGGGAAATGACTGAACAAGTTGTGACATATGAAGATAAAGGAATATTATTGTTGATGAACAAGCTTATTTTAGAAAGGCCTGGAAAGATTTTCATGAACTGATGCTCAGAAAACAAGCAGAACCAGGAATACATTTTACACAATAACAGTAAGAATCTGCAATGATTATGAAACACTTAGAGTTTTCTCAGACTTTCAGTGATTCAAAGCAATCCCAATAGACTTTGGACAGAAAATGCCATCTGCACCCAGAAAAAGAATTAAAGAGACTGAATGTAAATCAACACTTGCTATGTCCACTTCTTTTTCCTATTTTAAAAAATCTCTCCTGTGGTTTTCCCCTTTTGTCTTGAGTTTTCTCCCCCAACATGAGTCATAAAGCAATATGTGTTTAATTAAATAAATACAAACAAACAAACAAATAAATAAACAAAAGAAGTACATATTTTCATGGTTTGGAAAATTGTCAAGTTCTTTGTAGAATTTCTCTATCTTCTGTAATGAACTTCATGGCATAAGTTGCAATTATATTTATCATGCTTTGTTTTCTTAAGCTCATCAAGAACATTTTCTCTTCAAAAGATGACATTTTTCATTCAGTGTGTTAGCCTAGGTTGGGTGGTTCATCTAGGCTGATTTCTTTAGTATGTGTTGTCTGTTGCCTTTGGTCTTTAATCAATAAGGGTCCTGGTAGATAAACCTATATTAAGTACCAATCACTGTGTTTAACTGTAGAGATATGAAGAAAAGGCATAAGATAGTCCTTGTCTTCAAGGAGTTCACAATCTAATAAGGGAACAAGGCACATAAAAAAATAATAAAAAATATACAAACAACTTCAAAGCGGGGTTGGATGGGAAGAGTATCAGGAGCAATGAAGCTTTGCAGGCAGAGTGGGAAATAAGTTAAATAAGCTGGGTAGACTTCTCAAAGTCCTCTCCAGCCAGAAGAGAAAGTGACCAGAAGAGAAAGGTCCTGGAGGTATGAGTTTTAGAACTGATGTCATCTTGCAGAATGATGAGATTTTAGAGATCATGAAATATAAGAGAACATTTAGGTTGATATCAATCATGATATCAATGTCCTATACTCTCTCTTTAAATGATTCTTATCATGATCATACTATAATCCATGGACTGACTAGATATTGTAGAGTCTATAGAAGCAGTATAATTATATCAATAGTGATGATAATTATAATAATCCATATTTAATTTTGTTTCTGTTTGCCTATTATATGTAATTTGATGATTTTATCACCATGGAAAACTCTCTGGGAACTCTGTTGCTTAATATATGTCTCAGGGAATTGAATGAGGAATAGAATTTGAATGACTTGAGTCACATAACTAGTGTCAGAAGAAGGATTTGAGCTCAAGTTTTTTCAAATTTTCTAATGCCTATTCACTATTCTACACTATTTCCACTTATTCATTATTCTCCCTCTGGTAAATATTGAACAAGAGGTTTACTTGATATGTCAAGAACTTTCCTCTAGATTTTGATTTATTTCTTTTTGTAACACTATATAGATCTAAATACAATGCTTAGGTCATCTATCTCTTTTCCTTACTTTTGACCCAGGACAAGTCTCTAACATGAAAATAGATTTTTGTTTTGTTTTGTTTTGAGAAATGGTTAATTTGCAGTTGATTACATGCCATTTTCTTTTTTATTCATGAGCACTCTTTCATTAAGCTTGTTTAAATGTGTTTGTCAGTTGTGATGATTTTGTCATTATAGCATATCTGCTTTAGTTATCAGATAAAACTGAGTTCAAGTAAAAGAACCACTAGGAAGGAGTTAATGGTGTGTACCAAAACAGACAACACCAGCAAATCCTCACTTTTATGTATGAGAAATTCAAATATATTGACATGGGATATTAAGAATTTCTTAAAGCAGTACAATTTTTAGTAACTCTGAGATGTTTTCATAAAGTCTATGGAGAGAAGATTAAGGAATAAAATACATGTATTTCTTGCTTTGGTAACATTGGATGAGTCAGTTCAGATGAAGAATATACAATCTGAACTTTTGCTCCCAAAATAAAAGCTAAGCCAAAATAAGTTTGACTCCTGGGAGAAATTAAGTAGCATCCTTCTTATTAGGCAGTATTTATTGAGCCTCCCCAAAGGAGAAGATACATTGTTCAGAACATTCAAGAAATAAAACTCCCTGACTTACTGGAATCTGTATGCTAGACATGTGAATCTTGACCTTAGTCTTTAATTTTTAATTTCATCCATAATAAAGTGGGTGGTTTATCAAATTACTGAGAAGGGGAAAACTAAGTTTTTCTCTTACTGAAATCAGCCTGGAAAAGTAATAAGAAAATCTCAAATGTTCATCAAGAATCCCATCTTCCCCATTTGCCAGTTGAGAGGGGATTGTCTAAGCCTGGGAGAGCTTCTGTATGGATTTTGTTAATTGAATTGAATATTTTGTTCTTTGGAGTTTGAAACTTCGTGATTTGTATGTCTAATCCATAACTCAGATACTGTGGGAAGTAATTCACTGTATCAGATGAGTCCTTTTCCACTGCTGGTTTTCTTATTTCTGCCTCATCAGAGATAGCAAATTGCTTCTATTGTGTCTAAGGCATCATTTAAACACAAGTCCTATTTGAAATGTAAGTATAGAATAATGTTAACAGGAGAACATTGGCTTAATAATTGTGCCGAAGGTGGCAATTTGTCCTTGTGGATGGGGGTAGAAGTAATGTATGTCTTAAAGTAATATATCTTCAGAACCATCCCAGGACCCCAAATTGCAGTGTTGATGAGGTGCATGTTATAAGTTTGTGATTGTGGCTATTAGAATAGAAAAATACGTATTTTCAGAATGTTCTGACTTTGAGATGTGAGGCAAGTTGTCAGTATTACAAAAGGGAGCCTTACATTACTGGAAGATTCAATAGCTTAGTATCTTAACCAGATCTGGTTATGTATCTGACTGTACCCCATCCCCCTTAACCCTTCCTCAAAACAGCTCTGTTCCATGTGCTTATATTTAATGTCACTATTATTCTGTAATGGAAATGTATTATTTTCTCTCAGACTGATGATGAGCTCTGCTTTCTGGGAGGCAAAAAGCCATCGGCTGTGCAGCCTTGATCACTTTGGTGGTAAAGGCCATTAGAGAAAGTCTCCTTTGTACCCATTATCAGTTACACAAGCAAAATCGGATTGTCAGAGAACAACTCAGACAGTACATCATCAAACTTCGTGTATATATTGTAATCAATTTAGATGAGTTTTAATGGTTTTGCCATTGGAGCATGATGTATTACTATGTTTCTTTGTTGCATTTTGTTCTAAGTCTTAGGCTACACAAATATATGCCAGTTTTGAAGAATGAATTTGGTGGGGTATGCAAGGACTTAGGGGAGGGGATAACAAACTGGAGAGAATAAAAGATATGGAAACGAAAGCTTTAAAATCAGTAATTATGTGACTTGATCATTGATACTTGTATGTATCTAAGAATTTTCTGAGCACCTTACATACTCATTAAGGTTTAGTTTTGACTACAATCTTAATTAATGCAGTGGACAATAGTCTTAAGTAGAGTGGGCCCTTTGTGCCTTTGCTTTAAAGGCCCAGTATTTTGTAGCATGATAGCATTTAATCAGCAGGTAGCAATAGTTGAGTTTAACAGGAATAATTAGTCTAACTGGATGCTGTAGTAGATAAAGTACTAGAACTGGAGCGAGAACTTTCTGTGTTCAAATCTGACTCACTTACTACCTGTGTGACCTTGGACAAGTCACTTAACCTTGTTTACCTCAATTTTCTCATCTGCAAAATGACTTAGAGAAAGAAATGGCACACCATTCTGCCCAGAAAATCCCAAATGGAGTTATGAAGAATCAGACAGGACCGTATAGTCCTATCAGATAGGACTATATACAACTGTATATATTTCCAATGACCTGATTTTCTGACTTCCAACCACACTCTCTCATCTAGAAATGGTATCATCATAGTTTGGGGTCTCTTTCTTTATGGGACAGAATATCTATTTTTGTTCTTCTTCCCTGCTCCCCTGTTCTCCAATTAAAATTAAATTTGTTTCACAAGCATTTTGGGTAATTGACTAGCTGCAGAGTTGTTAGTTATTAGGTTTAAGATTTCTTTTTGTTTCAAAACAATACACTATTTTCGATGTAGCCATATTTGCTCAGTAAAGAAATATTACAGTTATATTCGATTGACCTAAATTCTAGAATAAAATAGGTCTCACTTTTGAAGATATCTTCTATCTCCTTTGTGCTCCTCTTCCAAAGAGACAATTTTGCAAACCACTAGAGAGAATTGGGTCAATGGTATAAAGGCATAAAGGCAATTTGGATATTTGCTCAATGATCTCTGGATTGAACTACTCTTTTCCAGGTTCAAGAAATAAAAATTAATCAAGACCCGAGGCTGAGCTCTATCTATCAACCAGACTTTCTGTTTTATTTCCATATACTTCACCCAGTTGGTAGACATTACGTACATTTCTCTAGATTACTGGCTAAAGATAGAAAATGTTCCATCCCTGGATGCTAAAACTAAAAGGGACATTTGAGCTATTGTTAACAAAAGAAAGTATCTGTTGCAAATCAAAAAACAAAAACAAACTATTCACCTTTACACCCTCCTCCTATTCCCTGTTGCCAGGCTTTACAAAGGTACAAGATACATTTTCACACACACTTGGTAATTATCATCAAGAATATTATTTTTAAACATAGAAGTCTAGCTTTAGTGGTAAAACACAACCGTATTTACTTATTCACATGATAAAAATAGGAAGCAACATTATGAGACTATGAAGAGAATCAAGAGAGGCAGGAATACACCTTCTGACAGAGACAATCATGCATCTTGGGTGAATGAGTATCTGCAAATTCAGTTTTATGCCTCCAGCTTTATAGTATTTCGAGTCCCTTGATTCAGACAAGGAGACTAGTATAAGATATACTTCAGAAGATTGTTTATTAACCCAGTGGATTGTAATTCCAAAGAGTGGTTGGGCATTTAAATTTTGTCTCACCACTGTACATCCCTGCCAACATAATTGTATGTAATAACTACATAAAGAATCGTGTGTGGCTTTTCATCGGTGCCAGAAATTTCTGCCATCAAACTGTTGCAGATCTGTGCTAAAACTTAGTATTTAAATCCAGAAAAAACAGCAACTTTAACTGGCTACCCAAGGTCACTCAGTGCCAGGAGTTTAAACCACCTGGTTAATTCTCAGTTTAGATTTGATACTCTTTAGGATAAGCCTGTGTATATGTTTATTACAAACTATTATATATATATACATACACATATATTACATGTGTATGTATTATTTTCTAAAGTATTAAATTAAAATTTAAAATAATATGCCGAGGGAAGGTTATGAAACACTTAAATGTTGGGAATATTTGATTTAAATATCATGAGATTATTGAATAGAGTCTTCATTAAGAGACTTGATTCCACAGTGGTTGGATGAATTCACAAATCTTCTAATAGTGTATATTTCCAACATTAAATGTTTGTATATTTTGTGATCTTTGTTAATTTTGTGACATATGATTTGAAATCTCAAAGCTCTATTAAATTATACATCTCATTATTGGTGATTAGAGCAATTTTATATGGTTAATACTATGAAATTCTTCTTTCGAGAATTGTTCATATTTTTTGACTGTCTGTCTATTACTCATACCACTAGACTTTTTGTATTTGTATTAATTCCATATATGTCTTGGGCTTCTCTTTAACAGACATATTTATTGCAAAGAATTCTTAATCCAATTTAATGTGTCCTTTAACCTCGAAAAAAGAGGAGAATGTGCATCTCACAACTTTCATTAGAGAAGGGGAGGGCTATGTATGAAATACTGCATATGATGTCAATGAATCAATATGTTTATTGACGTGCTCTAATTTTTTCAAAAATTTTGTTATAAGTGAAGCCTTTTGTAGATAGGGATGAGAAATACTTAGAAATCTGTATCAAGTGAAGAGGCATCGATAAAATTAAAAAAAAAAAAAGATGGGAAACATTTTTATGTTTTGCAGATATTTTTGTTCCTGTTCAGAATCCTTCAAAAAATACATAGTATATTTCTAAACTCTACCTATACTTAAAAATATCAGTTTAAATGCTACCTCCTCTGTACAGTCTTATTCCAGAGTCCTCCTCCTACAACTGGTCAAGATCTCTCCTCCCACTCCCTTATTTTAGAACTTGATTCATTTCTTGTAGTTATAATTAGTTCTTTCAGCTATGTCTGACTCTTCCTGAGTCTGTTTGGGATTGGCAAATACACTGGAATGGTTTGTGTCTCATCTTACAGATAAGGAAATTGAGACAATCAGGGTTAAATGACTTGCCCAGAATCACATACTAATTACGTGTCTAAATCCCAATTTGAATTTAATAAGATAAATCTTGATTCCAGGTCCAGCATTCTGTGCACTATGGCGCCACCTAGCTTTCATTATCCCTTTTATAGCATTTACATTATTCTTGTTTATCTATTAGTCTTTGGTTACATTGAACTTCATGTACTTTTATTTTATTTTATTTTTTTTTTGGTTACTCATAATAATCATTTGAAATAGATTGTGCTCCAGGTAGAGAAACTGTTGCCTTAGGCTTTCAAGCCACTAAAATGTGGGACAGAATCTGGAATCCAAGACTTCTGATACCATATCTGGTGTTCATTACTCTGTGCTGCTTTGCCATATTCTTTTTATTAGACTGAATTTACATTCTCAACTCTATGACACATCATAGTGCCATCCAAGTTGTTTCACATATAGAAGATGTTCTATTGATTAATAATGGTGATTATATGATTATTCAGATCTGGTAACAGACAGCCAACTGTCTCATGGAATGCAAGCATCATTTTTGAATGCATAAAATCTTTGTCTGAAATGGACTAAGAGCTTTTTCAGCAGATACAGTGGACATTCTGATTGTGATTTTTCATTTCATCTTCTTTGATCCATGCTTTCAAGTTCTAGATGGAGACTCCTTTTTGTTCTTCCTTTAAAGTTCCTAATCTTGAAAAATTTGAATAGAAGCTAGGACTCTAGGGAATGTTTACTAGATTTTTAGAGGTTATTCTTCTTTAAAAGAAAAAAAATTGGGAACAGCTAGATGGTGCAGTGAATAGAGTACCAGTTCTGAAGTCAGGAATATCTGAGTTCAAATCTGCCCTCAGACACTTAACACTTCCTAGCTGTGTGATCCCAGTCAATTGCCTCAGCAAAATAAATAAATAAATAAAAATAAAAAGCATTGATATCTTATATATCTGATATTTTAGGATACCTTCATTTACAAAGACAGCCCTTCCCCTATGCCCCTGCCTGGTGAATCATTTCTTAAAACAGATAATAAAAAAGGAAGGAAAAATAAAAACAGTTCAGAAGAATGAATCAACATTATCAACTAAATCTAACAGTATAAATAGTGATCCATATCCATATCTTACCTCTGCTAAGATGGGGAAAGAGATACATTTTTTTTTTCATCTTTTCCCTAGGTCTCAGTTTGGTCATTTACATGGCATTCAGTGTGGTTTTTTATCATTTTGTTTTATTTACATAATTGTAGTCATTACATATATAGTTTTCCTTCATGATTCTTCTTACTTCCTCCTGGATCAGTTCAAATGTGTTCCCAATCTTCTCTGGATTATTTATATTGATCAGTTCTTAAGTATTTCTGTAAGTAATATTCCATTATACCTCTGCATCATAATGTGTTTAATCATTCCTACATGATAGTGATTTCCTTTGTTTTTGGTTCTTTGCTACCACAAAAAAAAAAAAAAAAAAAAAAAGAAAAGAAAAAAGAGAAGTACTGCACCAAATATAAAACTATATCTGATTTAGAAAATTTACCTGCCTCCTGTTTCACATTGTTCTATTCAATGATTGTACTTCCTGAGTACTAGCCCAAAATAATGAAAGTAAGACATCAAGATTACTGACATGAGGATACCAAATGACATCAAAATTCAAATGAGCATTATGGTTTATTTTTTTCAGCTTATTTTCAAAATATGTGCATAGTTTTCAACATTCAGCCTTGCAAAACCTTGTGTTCCAAATTTTTTCTCCTTTCTTTTCCCCCACTCTTCACCTAGACAGCATGTAATCCAATATATGTTAAGCATATGCAGTTCTTCCACACATATTTCCATAATTATCATGCTGAACAAAAAAATCAGATCAGAAGGGAAAAAATGAGAAAGAAAACAAAAAAGCAAGCAAAAAACAACAAAAAGGTGAAAATACTATGTTGTGATCCACACTCAATCCCCACAGTCCCTCTTCGTGAATAGAGACGGCTCCTTTCATCACAAGTTCATGGAATTGACCTGAATTGCATGATTGTTGAAAAGAACCACGTCCATCAGAACTGATCATTGCATAATATTGTTGTTGCTGGTGTACAATGTTCTCTTGATTTTAATTACTTCATCTAGCATCAGTTATGTAAGTCTCTTCAGGCTTTTCTGAAATCATCCTGCTGATTGTTTCTTATGGAAAAAATAATATTTCATAAAATTCATATACCATGACTTATTCAACCATTCTTCAACTGATGGACATCCATTCAGTTTCTAATTACTTGTTACTTCAAAAAGGGTGAGCCTTATAATTTCTAGAAAGTGTGGTGTGTGTATTTGTGTGTGTGTGTGTGTGTGTGCGTGTGTGTGTGTGTGTGTGTGTGTGCAACAAGAAGTAAGCCAGTGTGTCTGCCTTATAGGAGGTTTGTAGTATAATATAAAGCAAAGGTGGAAAATAGTATGGGATCAGATTTTATAGTACTCATAAGCATAACATTTAGAAATGTTCAATAAAGTGCCATAGAAAGATAGATTAAAAATCAATTGGAAATTAAATAATCTAATTCTAAACAGAAACAATTCATAATTGAATTCAAGAGAATGACAATAATGAGACAACATACCAAAACCTATGGGGGTGAAAGGAAAGCAGTTCTTAGAGGACATTTTATATCTCTAAATAGCTAAAAGAATAAAATAGAGAAAGAAGAAATCAATGAATTAAGCAGGCAACTAAAAAAGCTAGAAAAAGAACAAATTGAAACCCTCCAATTAAATACCAAATTAGAAATTCTGAAATTCAAAGAAGAGATTAATAAATTAGAAAGTAAAGAAAAGAAGTAAATAAGGAAAGAAAGTACGAAAAACTATTGAACTAATAAACCTAAGAGTTGGTTTTATGAAAAACCCACAAAATACATAAGCCTTTGGTTAATTTGAATAGAAAAAAGAAGGAAAAAACAAATCACCAGTTTTCAAAAATAAAAATGGTAAACTTAGCACCAATTAAAAAGAAATTAAAACAATAATTAGGACCTATTTTATCCAAGTGTATGGCAGCAAGTCTGACAATCTAACTGAAATGGATAAATATTTACAAAAATTGAAATTGTCCAGGTTAACAGAAGAGAAAATAGATTACTTAAATAGTCCCATTAAAAAAAATTTTTTTAACAAGTCATTGATGAATTTCCTAAGAAAACAATCTTAGGGCCAGATGGATTCATGAGTGAATTCTACTATGCATTTAAAGAATAATTAATTCTAACACTATGTACACTATTTGGAAAAATAGGTAAAGAAGGCATACTGCCAAATTCCTTCTATCACACAAGTATGGTAATGCTACCTAAACTAAGAAGAGCCAAAACAGAAAAAGAAAATTACAGACCAACTTCCCTAATGAACATTGATGCAAAAATTTAAATAAAATATTACCAAAGAGATTACAGCAACTTGTCAGCAGGATCATACATGATGATCAAGTGGGATTTATACCAGGAATGCAAGGCTGGTGCAGTATTAGGAAAACTATTATAATCATTGACCATAGCAATAATAAAATCAACAGAAATCATATGGTAATCTCAACAGATGCAGACAAATCCTTTGACAAAATATAGCAACCATTCCTATTGAAAACACTAGAGAATATAGGAATAAAGGGAGCTTTCCTTAAAATAATAAGCAGTATCTGCCTACAGCAAGCATTATTTGTAATAGAGAGAAGCTGGACGCATTCCCAGTAAGATCAGGAGTGAAACAAGGATGCCAATTATCAGCACTGTTATTCAACATTGTACTAGAAAGGTTGGCTTTAGCAATAAGAAAAGAAAAAGAAATTAAAAGAATTAGACTAGACAATGACAAAATAAAACTATCACTCTTTGCAGATGATATGATGTATACTTAGAGAATTCTAGAAAATCATCCAAAAATCTATTGGAAACAATTCACAATTTTACCAAAGTTGTAGGACATGAAATAAACCCTTAAAAATCATATCATTAGCATTTTTATATATTACTGACAAAGCCCATCAGCAAGAGATAAAAAGAGAACTTCCATTTAAAATTTATGTAGGCAAAGTAAAATACTTGGGGATCTACCTGCTAAGACAAACCCAAGAACTATATGAACACAATCACAAAACACTTTTCAATAAAGCCAAATCTAAACTCCAGAAAAAATATCAATTGCTCATGGGTAGGCCAAGGTAATGTAATAAAATTGACAATTCTGCCCAAATTGTTCTACTTGTTCTCTGCCATACTAATCAAACTACCAAAATATCATTTATAGAACTAAAAAAAATAATAAAATTCATCTGGAAGAACAAAAGGTCAAGAACATCAAAGGAATTAATGAAAAAAAAATACAAAGCATTGTGGCTTAGCAATACCAAACCTAAAACTATAATATAAAGTAGCTGTCATCAAAACCATTTAGTACTGGCTAAGAAATTGAGTGGAGGCTCATGGAATAGATTAGATACACTTGAAACAATAATCAAGGCCTATAGCAATCTACTACTTGATAAACCTTAAACTCCAGCTTCTAGAGTAAGAACTCACTATTTGACAAAAATTTCTGGGAAAAATGGAAAATAATATGTCAGAAATTCAACATAGACTCACATCTCAAAATAAGATCAAAATGTTCACATGATTTTAGCATAAAGGATGATGCCATAAACAAATTAGGAGAATAAGGAATAATTTATCTATCAGATCTTTTGAGAAGAGAGGAATTTATGAAAAGAAAAACTAAAGAACGTTATGAAAAGATAAAATGGACAACCTTGGTTACATTAAACTAAAACATATTTGCATAAACAAAACCAATAGAAGCAAGATTATAAGGGAAGTGCAAAGCTGGGGAAAAAGCTTTATAGACAGTGCTTCTGTCAAAGATCTCATTTCTAAAATATATGAAGAACTGTGCAAAATTTATAACAATGTCATTCCTTAATTGATAAATAGTCAAAGGATATAAACAATTTTCAGATGGTGAAATTAAAGTCATCAATAGTTATATGAAAAATGCTCAAAATTACTATTGATTAAAGATATGTAAATTAAAATAACTCTGAAATAGTACATCATATCTCTCATAGTGGCCAAGATGACAGGAAAAGGTAATGATAAATGCTGGAAGAGATGTGGCAAAAATGGGACACTAATGCATTGTTGGGGGAGTTGTAAAATGATCCAGTCATTCTGGAGAGCACTCTGGAACTATGTCCAAAAGGCTATCAAACTGTGCATACCCTTTGACCTAACAGTGCCATTACTGGATTTATATACCAAAAAATTATGAAGGAGGGGTAAGGGCCTACAAGTGCAAAAAATGTTTGTAGCAGCTCTTTTTGTGGTAGCAAAGGGAAAATGAATAGATGCCCCAAAATTGGGGAATGGCTGAACAAGTTGTGGTACATGAAAGTAATGGAATATTATTGTTTTTTTTAAAAATGATAAATAAGTTGATTTTAGAAAGGCCTGGAAAGATTTACATGAATTGATGCAGAGTGAAACAAGTAGAATCAGAAATACACAATAACAGCAAGAATGAGCCTATGAAAATCTTGGTTCTTCTCAGTGGCTCAGTGATTCAAAACAATCCCAATAGGCTTTGGGCAGAAAATGTCATTTGCATGCAGAAAAAGAATTAAAGAAATTGAATGTAAATAAACACATGCTATGTTCACTTCTTTTTTTCTGGGTTTTTTCTTCTCCCATGGTTTTTCCCTTTTGCTCTGATTTTTCTCTCCCAACATGATTCATAGAAGCAATGTGTGTTAAAAAATAAATAAATATATATATATATAAAGCAAAAGAAATCTTACCTCTGATACCTTATCACCTCCTGAGAATTCTTTTAACCTCTCAGTGTGCCAGCTAATTCTTTGATATTTGAAGATGATGAGTTAGCATGATTGAGAGAGTTTCCTCACCAGGAATTCCTTATAAACAATGAAATAACAGGATCATATTTTTAAAATGCCAATGACATAGATAAAGAAAAGTGAGACAAAATTAGGAGACAAAAATCCAGAGGTCTCCTTATCTCTGAGGTCTATCTTTCACCAAACCTGCTTTTAATTTCTCCCTGCCTTAAGCAAGGCTCCCTGATTTTCTTCCCTTCAATGCTGATGATCTCTCAACATCTCCAGAGAACTATCTGCTTAAATGTTTGAATGTATGTGCCTGAAGTTCTTGTCTATTATTTGGAGTCTGGGGAGGAAAGGCTAGACTTCATATTCACATGCATTTACAAGTATTTTCAATCAATTGTGCATTTATAATCCAACTGGGAAGATATGATTTAGACACAATAGTCCGTCTGCTGCAAGAGTCTGGTTTAAAATTGATCAGCTGGCCAAGTTAAGTTTTTGTTTGTTTGTTTTATTTTGTTTTGTTTTTTTAAAAGCTAACCTTAGACTTTGTTTTCCTTTTGGGAAAAAACAGACAAAAAAGCCCAGAAATCCAGCATCAGCAGGTAATGCCAACATGTTACTCTTCCTAAATGAGATGATTTCAAGAAAAGAGTAAATATGTAATTGCTTTACTTGCAGGCTGCTGGTCAGGGACCCATAACTTTCTGATGCTATCCATTTATTTGATCTAGTGGAAGAAGCAAAAAATAAATTTTTAAAAATACATTTTCCCAAAGACTCATATAAAGTTATTCAAACAAGTCAAAATAATTTGTGTCTGTTTTGTATGTAAATATCTATTTAGGGAGAAAAATCCTTAGTGGAAGACTTTCTCATGTATCTTTTTTCCTTTTCCCCAACACAGATTCCTATGTGTTCATACTGGTAGAATACATAGGCACAAAACACCACAGAACAACATAAATGTCTAGCAAATTTTGGTCTTTTCCTCCACAAAGTATTTCATTTAATCACTTTATTTTTATTAAGAAATTTAAATTATGAATTTAGTTCATTTCTTTGTCATACATTAGACTTGAAATTTCAAAAACAAAATGTTTAAATGAGGAATGGATGGATATTTCTTTCCTTTATGTGAAGAATTATAATTCAAAATAGCCAAGTGAAGGAAGGCTTCCTACCCCAGGAGACAAATTGGAAGTATGGTTCCTTTCCCATTTTGGCAGTGTCCAGAAGGTAGCCTTCTGGCTCTGCTGTCACCTTTTATCTATTCAATATGCATGTTACATCCCTCCTTTGGATTTCATTCTGACTCATAGGTTTTCTCTCTCCTTATCTCCTTCCTCTTCTCAGATTTTGTTCTATTCTTCTGCTGCTTTTCTCCAGGCATTCTCTAAATCCTTGAATTCTGATATTGATTGGGATTTTGAGATTATCTCATATATTATCTTAATATCCTTTTGATGTGATCTATGATGTGATAGTTAGCACCAAAATTTGGGTTTCGGTCATGTGAAGAATTCACAATGGCAAAAATTAGATTTATTTAGGGGAGAGGTAACAGACAAAATGAAGGGATGCATTAGACACCCGAGTGGTAAATATGAAATGGAGTTGGGAGAGCATAGGAAAGACAAGTTCCTGAAAGGGATATAACAAAAGAGTTAGCTAGCTATGAGGAAGAAGAGTGAGGTTGGGGAAGTATAGTGGAGTTAGGAAAGATATCATGTAGAAAAGGGAGGAGGGGAAAGGGTGGGGGAAAGACATCACCAGGCAGGGTGCCTACAGTGTTGAATTGAGCCAAAGGAGAGCAGTAGCCATGTGATGGCCCATAAATAGATTTTATAGGGAAAATTTAATCTCAGGGACATGACTGGGATTTTTGACTGGACATGGCAAGGTGAGACTGCTTGAGACCTACAGAGGATAAGTCTCAGAAGTCTGATTTAACTTGGATTTCAGATTAGACCATCTCTCCAAAGGGTGAACCATGGAGCTAACATGATCTCTATCAGAGTCTTCTGCTTGCTTGTCTCAAAATTGACCCCAAAGATCAATTCTTTAGTTTCTCTTGGTCCAAAACACATTCAGGACCTCATCATTTAACCTAAAAATTCCAAGAGAAAACATTCTAATGTCCTAATGTTTCTTAGACATCGAAGTAAAAAAATTCTTGCTGTCTAACCTAAAACCCTTTTATTACAATTTAGCCTGAAATGGGTATGTATATATTCCACAATACATCAGCAACTGTCACCCAGTTGATAAAATGATTGGATTTTCTATGACTTTCCTCCCTTAAGCCATCTATTTTAAATTGCAATTATTCTAATTGCTAATCTACAAAGACTCCAAATTATATGTATTGGGCTTAAGTTATGGTGTTCAATAAACTAATGACAGATCTAAGCAGACTATAATAAGACATTATGACCTATTCTTATTTCTCTGTCTCTAAATAACAGAACAACACTGTATTGCTATCTTACAAGTAACTTATGGTAAAATATAAGCCCTTGTTTGTTTTTCTACCATGCTTGGCAAAAGACTTGGTAGCAGATGTTTGAACTATGCTCTCCTTTGGTTACAGGCCATCTCCAATCTTATCCTGAAGCTATTCCAAGGCTTCTAGTGGCTCAGTTCAAAATTCAAAATTCCTCTTGAATAGACATATTCTAATTCTCTTCTCTCAAGAGCAAGGAAATTTGGGTTTGCAAGTGGTGTTCTTCATATGACTGACTCCTTAAATGTCATAAAAACAATGGAAGGGAGCAATATCACCATTCCCTTGCAGTGCTTTTTGTGGCCAAATGTCCACTTTTGACTTCCAGAATTTTACAATGCACTGAACAACAATACTATGCTTAGTTATAGTATAACTTATATGCCATGGGAAAATTATTCTTAGTTTGCAAAAAAAGTAACTATAAATTATTAGACAGTTATGAGTATTGCCTCTTTTCCAAAGAATAATCCTCTAATAATGATGATGAAGATAGCAAGTACAACAATAATAACTAGCATTTATATAACATTTTCATGTTCACAAAGTAATATGTGTGTGTATTGTAAGGATCAACCAAAATTATACATATATATGTATATATACACACATATACATAGATATATACATATATATGTATAATCTTGGTTGATGCTCACAATAATGCAAAAAAGTATCTTCATTACAAATAAGAGAATTGAGGTTGAAATAGGCTAAGTACCTAGCCCAGGATCACATAGATGATAGATAGTGTGAGTCTGAATTTTTACTCAAGTCTTCTCAACTCTCAATTTAGCGTCCCAATCCAACCTAGCTGCTTATAGTTATTTCCAAACTAGAAGTTGACACTCATTTCTAGGACATGGAGTCCAGAAGAAATTAAAGAAATATAATGGTGCTTTCTCATACCAACTCATATACTTCTGTTTAGTACGAAAGGAGAAAAGAACCTCTGAGAGCTCACAGTACTCTGGGTCTTTTGATTCCATCATTCTTTAAGTAAAAGAGAGGTAGGAGAAATTCCTGGAAGGTTCTATACTCACTCTGAAGGAGGGAGTGCAAATAAATTTATCTAAAGAATTTTATTATCAGTTTCTTCCAACTTCACTCACTCCAACCTCAAGAACTGTCCATCTATTTATTCAACCAGTGTAGCTGCTAAATTCCATTACCTTCTTCTTCAACTTAAGCATTTTTAACTTGAAAGATTCACCTTGTCCTCTTCTTTCCTCTGCTAGGAGATATTGCAAGGAGGTGGGCACAATGCATTACAGAAAAGACTTAATGAGCATCTTTTCCTGCTGGTGTATACTTTCTTAATTTCCAGGGTGATTACTACAGACAGGAGAGAATGCCATAAATAAATACCTTGTTCCTTTTTATCTGTTGTTGTGTTTGGATAGAGCAGCTCTAAGCTTAGTCCTTGAAGTTCAGTAAACGAAGAATGAAGAGTTGTTCTATTCTCTAATTTTGTTTTCTAGTACTTGTTTGGTGCTTGAAGATATATCCTTAATCATTCTAGGGGAGCACTAGAAGGAATATTCAATTTTGATCTAATTCTTCCTGATAATCTCTATTTTTTAAAATTATTTTCCCCCAAAACAGTAAATCACGCACTCAGATATATGAAAAACAGGCTTATTCTTGTGTCACTGGACATCAACCTAATGATGCTTTCATGCAACCTGCTCAGAAGGCAGAAATGTTAGTATGAACATGGAAAAGCAGAGGAGAAAGAGTGAATGGGATCAGGGAAATGTGAAAGGCCTTATTTTCTGTTTTCCTAATGAGATAACTGCTCTAGGTAGCCAGAATCTCAAGAAAAGCATTTTTTTCTTTTAGCAGTAGAAGGCAGAGGTGACAGCCTAACTCTGACATGCACACTGACTTTGGAGAAGCATTATTCCTTTGACACATTGTCAGAGGAAACAATGACAATACCGAAAAAGGTGAGTCTGAAATTGATCTTTATTCTGCCTGGTATTGGCTTTCAGGATTGCTCATCTGAAGGGAATCTTAGGCTTCCAGAGGTTGTGCTTTCTGATAATTGTTGAGCCAGCTAGAAGGCAAAAGGGATAGAGAACACTTTTAAACTAACTAGGAAAATCAGGGGGAAAGAAAAGACTGATATTAACAAAGATCTTGAGAGGAATAAAACTTGAAAACCTTGACTACAAGCAGATAAGCCAACAGGGAAGGTGTAAACAAGAAAAGGAAATATGGCTTCCAGATCTAGTAAAAGAATTTATGTATTTATGAATAAACATTGCAAAACAAAGGAAATTATTCAATGTGACAACAAGTGTTTAATAAGTAGTTATTATGAGCCAGGCGTTGTGCTAAGCACTAATTTTTCCAAGTTCAGGGACTGTCTTACTTCCTTTTGTTTCTAAAACCATTACTTAGTATAGTGCCTGACTCATAGGAAATGCTTAATACATGCTTTTTCATTCATTTATTGATTCATTCATGTATTCCACAATAAACCAGTTTTTATATTTAGAGAAAATTCTATAGCAGTTAAGAGTTTCAGCATGTTCATTAAGCTTGAGTTTTCTTGTGGCTCTGGAAAAGTGCTATACAGAAGCTGTAATTCATCAGCTGATACAACATACAAAGAGAGAGGGAAAATGTCACATTTCTCTTAATCTGGGGAAAATGACAAGGTTTTTGTTGTTGTTTGTTTTCTTTTTTTAAGAGAGAGTACTTGGGAGAGTTGAATAAAATCCAACATGACTAAGGACGATATATATACACACACACATTTTTGTGTGTGTGTGTGTGAGAAATGGACTTCCTGGCAGACTGTTATCAAGAATTTTTTCTAATTATGTGCTGTGATTTCTGTTACTTTGGTCCTATCCATTTATTCTAATATCCAATTCTAATTAAATGACATTTTACCCAACTTGGAATTAAAAAGAAAAGGAATAATTTGGCTAATGGAGGCAGAAGGTAGCCTACAATAGCACAGCTTCGCAGTAGTCATGGGGTGAAAAGTGAATGCCTTGTCCCCCATTTTCCTTTGAACTTCTATATGAACCACTCATGCAAATAGCTATGCACAGACCCTTGCAGATAATTCCTCACAAATCACTACAGGCTCCTTGTGACTAGAAAGAGACATCTGTTCCTTTTGTTATAATGAGTGTTAGATGAAAAGATTAAAAAGATTATATCTTTGTAGCACTATGTATTGTAAGCAATGTCAGCTAGCTCATACTCTATGAAGACATTATAGAGTAGTAATCAATTGTTTGGGGAAATGGATTTTTGATTAGTAGTCTTACTAGTCATTACTTAGTTACTTCCCTCACCCTCCATTTAATTTTTTCTTTCTTTCTTTCTTTCTTTTTTTTGCCAGAATGACAAAACAAGCTGCAGAGAGCTTAGTTGATGTTGCTTTGCTAGGTATGAATTTACTCTTTTATCACCATTCCTCAGTGGGCACAGCCAAGTTTAGATTGTTTTTCAGATACAATGAATGTAAACACCAACTGGGAAGAGAAAACACTTAAGCTGAATGACAAGTCAGTTGGAAAAGGTACTACTGGGGAAGCAATTGTAATCTGTGAACAATATGCAAAGTTAGGTGGAATATTTTCTAAAGGAAGGCACATGTGAGAATTAAACAATGTCCCTTTGTGAAAGCCAGCCAAATTTCCTTCAAATTCCATTTAAGGGTAACTGGGACAAAGTACTAGAGAAGGGAGATCAGGCTTATGCCTAAAGAGGAATAAACAAATTATGTACTCTTAAATCTTTTCCATTTTTTATGTTGAAAAAAATAATACCCCTTTTTATAAAAAAAATGAACAATAGGTTTAGAATATATTTTTTTAATACAAGGAATTCCATTTGAGGTTAGTAGAAAAATATCTTGGTAGAACATCTTAGTTCATAGAAATATTCTTTTCCCCCTTATATGTCAATTCAATGTTGCATACACTTATTACATTACTATTAATTGTACTTTTAAGTACGACGTAAAGAATCTTAGAACCTATGTCTTTGCAGAATAGAAGCTATGATTTTTATATTGAGGTAAATATAAGGGATAGAGATAGGAATAGGAATTATAGTTTTCACCTGGTAAATCCTGGTAAGGAACTCTGCCAATGCAGGTTCACTAACTTCTCAGTGATTTAACATTTATTATAAGATTTGGCCTAGTGGTCTTGAGACCAACAAGATGGTCTTCTTTTTGGGGGAGATTATAGTTACAGAATTTATGCCTGAAAACCAATGTTATAAAGAGGCCTGATGGTCTTGAGATTATTTTTAAGACTTTCTTCCCTTAGGAAATGGTGTAAATTGTAGAAATTACTAATGGAATCATATTAACAATAATTATTTTTGAAGATTAGAACAGTTATATCCCCCAATGATATTTTATTTATCCTTGACATTTTTTTCTCTTTGATAACAAACTCCCCAAATAATATTTTGCTCTGACTTCTCCTATGCAAATCTCCAATCCAGATGGGTTTACCCAAAATCAGAGTATAAGAACCTCACTCTCAGAAGGGTACTTTGCAGTATTATCTTCCCTCCAGCAGGGACACACCTTCCTGCTGGAACACCCCCTTCTTACAGGATGGACTAATGTCTCTGTGCGTTCCAATATAGTGCCACCCTCAGGTAAACCTAACTCCATGTTAGAGTGCATTTACCTTTCTTCTTCCCCATTGCTTGCCATAAAGCTTTTATTGAACAGATTTCTATTGTTTTACATGTTATTGTATTCTGATAGGTTAAGTGATTTACCCAAGATTACCCCACCAGTTGTATTAGAAGTAGAACCTAGAAACCTTATCTTAGATGGTACAATTGAATAATTGACTAGAAGATTATTCTTTTTTTAATTTGAACTGCTGGATATTTTGAGTTGAGTTTAACAAAGTCCAAGTGATTCAGATTGGGTATAGAAATTCAAAGAAATATTTATAAACACCAAAATGCCATATAGATAGATACATAGATATAGACAAAGATAGATTTATGAATAGTCAGAGAGATAGATGGATATAAATATGTATTAAAATAAGGGCTTAAAAGGATATAATTAATAAAAATAGACACTGTTCTCCATTTCTGAATTAAATGCCGGATCCAAAAGACATACTTTAAGCAAGTAGGCATTCCCCTAGATCTCAGAAATGATAAACATACAAATATCCCCAGGGCAGGCATTTTTATACTTTTGGTCTTTTTGATCAACCAAATACTCCCAGTTTTTGCAAAATGGCATACTGCTCCTGCCAAATTATTCCCTTATTTTAGAAGATTCTATTTAGGAATCAATTCAAATTATCATTTCATTTCCTTGTACTGCTGGGCTATTGGCAGAAGTAGATTATGGAAGATAGCATTCTATGTCTATATTAAGGAGAGATTCTTTGCCAGAGGGTTTACCTTTTTCAGGGTATCCTTGAATTTGTAAAATTATAACTTACTATCAATATAATTGGTTTCTTTTGCAATATTTATTTATGCATTTAAAAACATTAATTTGCAAAAGGACTTAAGAGAAAAAAGATAAGTTCTCTAAAGAGATTGATATGATTCTCTTTTAGCTAGATAAACTAGGTTAAGCTTCTGTGAATGTGGATCAGAATTTTAGAAATGTGGGGCACATTACCCTAAGAAAAATCATTTTTAAAATTTCTATACTGTTAGTAAAAAATATCAAAACAATAAAAAATTAAGAAGATTGGAAAATTTCCATTCTGTGGTTTTGACTCAATATCATCTATTCACTGTATCTATTGTTTTTGCTGCAAAATGAAGACTGAGGTTTTGATTTAACATATAGTGCCATTTCAAAAGATTTGTCTGTCTCCCTGTTTCTCCATCTAACTATACACAGCCATGGAAATATTAACTTTTTGGCTTTCCTTTTCCCCAGGCCTTGGAGAGAAGTGCATCTTATATATGATATTCTTAGTAAAAAAAATTAATCACAAATGGAATGCCAAATTCAAAGGGATGCTAGCTGTGGCATGAAGTATTTTATATACATGTGCATATATTTAGAAAATATAGTAGGACCTGAAAATGAAAACAATCGAGAATTAAAAACCCAATAAAAACTGAAGCTCAAATTGTATACATGATATTCTTAATATCAGAAGTTCCTTATTCATGTCTCCATACCTTAGTAAGATTATAATTTGCATACATGAATATGCATATGTATGCGTGTTTATGTGTATGACACCCACACACACACACATATACCCACACACATACCCAGACATATCTTGTCTGGGAAGCCTATTTTTTAAAAAATGAAATTTCATTTCCCAACTAGAATTTTACCTTAATAGCAAAAGGACATAATATATAGTATATACACATATACATAAACATATATGTGTATATACACATACAATATACTTATTCTATCAAGGTATCGCTCAGGAAAATATGACTCTTTAATATTAAAGTAAAATTCTAGCTAGAGATATGAAATTTAATTTTCCTAAAAATCTTCCCTAATAATTAAGAGGGAGAAAGGAATAGCAGGAAGAGTTATCTAATATGTTGAATAACAGTCAGAATGCACAAAAATCTCACCAGTCTAACATGAGTCTGAATCTTCTATTCTCAGGGGTAAATTTCAAGTCCTAAGGAACATAGTGGACCACCTTCTCAGCTCAAATGAGAATTGAGATAATAATTCCAATGTATATTTTGCATTGTATACTCACAGCTTCACATAATAGTTGACATATGGGAAGTGATTAATAAATTCTTGTTAATCTAGTAGTTAAAAAGTTTAAATTGAATAAAAATAACTATAAACCAAAGTTCCAGTTCATGCTAGGAGAGATGTGACCTGACAGCAGTTAATATTAAAAAAGATCTGGGAATCTTAGCAGATTGTAAAGTCAATGTAAGTCAAGAGCTTAAATAGGTTACCAGGAAAAAAAAAAAAAAAAAAAAACTAATGGAAATTTAGGCTATATTAACAGAAGCACAATATCCCAAATTAGAAATATGAAAGTTTTACAACCCTGGCCTACTCAGCCTAGTTCTGGAGTTTGGTTTCAATTTAGAGTACCACATTTTAAGAAGAATAATGACAAGTTGAATCATATCCTAAAAAAACAGTTTGGATTGTGAGGAAATTGGAAGTCACACTACGGGATGATCACTTGAAGCTAATTAGGGATATTTATTTGATCTATAAAAGAGTATGTGGGTGGGGGAGAGGCATCCTGACTTGAAATACTCAAAGTACTCTCTTATAGACACGAATTTAGCAGAAATAAACATTGTTTAGATGCAGAGATTGATTTCAATTCAACATAAGGATCCTAAAAATTAGCACTGGTCAAGAGCATTATTGGGTTATCTTAGGAAACAATAGTTCCCTATCCTTGGAAGAATTTAGGCAAAAGCTATATGACAGCATTTGTGATGGTATTGTTGGCTACTACAGTATGTAAATGACATTTTTTTGTGTCTAGATCAGATTATGTGACTTTTGCAATCCATTTCAAAATTGATATTCTATGATTACCTAGTTCTATATTAGACTACCAAAGACTTTAGAAATTTTCCATTTCTACCTCACATTTTTAAAGATGAGAAAGCAAGAGTGGAATGTCTAAATGGTTTGCCTAAAGTCACACAGAGATAGTAAGTTGTAGAACTGAGATGAGTACTTGAGTTTTCAAAACTCTATTATGTTATGTGTGGTTCTTGTCTTCACTTCTCATAGCGTTGCAGAGTATATTCAGCATTGCTGAGCCATTACAGAGCATTTCTTATTGGAGTTAACAGCCTTTCATTGGTAGTTTCTATGATTCTTATAGCTGAAAATCAGGTAATAAAATATTCAAGATGCTTTAGTTTCATCAGAATGAAAGGTGTTACATGAACTTGTTATTGTTTTAAGAGACTAAAAGCGTGATGAATAGTTTTATAAAAAGATCTTGTCATGATAAGGATATCTCTTTCCTTGAGTGAGCCCTAGAAAGCTCATTTTAATCTTCACTATGAGTTTTATTTTTATTTATGTAACTAAGAACTCCTGTCAAATCAATTCTTGAACCAAGCTCATTATGTGTCTTAAGTGGACTTTACTTTTGAGAGCTATTATCTTTTAAAAAATTAATTCCACATTTGAAAATCAAATTATTTATTACAATTAAAAAGTAAAACTTCATAATCAACATGCTACTTATTATATATATATAAAGATATTTATATATACACATGTGTATGCATGTGTAGATATATGGACATGTATATATATGCATATGTATATATAAAATTATGTAGTATCTATTTTTTAATTTTAAATTTTATTATGCTACCTTATATATATATATATATATATATATATATATATATGTCATATATAATATATATTTGCTACCTTAATCCCCAAATATATGCTTGTTCCTTCCTTCTCCCAGAAAATCATCCCTCATAACAAAAAAATAACTCTGAAAAAAGGAACAAAAAAATTCAGTGATATTAAATAACATATTCACCAAATTTGACAATTTAATGAAAAGAATGACATATTTCCTCATCTTCCTTATTATAATTACACAATTTTCAGTTGTTATTTTTTCTATTGACATTATAGTTATTGTGCATATTGTTTTGTGCTCTTGTACTGTTTTGGAATGGTTTATATTGAAGAGGGGACCCCACTACGCTGAAGATCCTTGGAGAAAATCTTCAACCCTGTCTCAATAAGGGACACAGCCCCAAGTCTTTTTTGTTTAACTGCTTAAGGAGGAATGACAAGGAAACCCCCAAACTCTGAAAAATCCTTAAAAGAGAAAACCTCTTTGGACTCTGCCTCAGGGAGGGGACTCCACCCTAAGCACAAACAGTTTCATCTTTGTTATCTGGCTCAGTCCTGAAACCCATGAATTCAATTCAAATTCTAACTCTGGCTGAAACCCAGCTGGAGCCAACCTGGGACTGCACCCACAAGCCCCCTTCAGCTTGTAGCCAAAGCCCCCTATTATAAAAGAGCCAAGCTGGAGTTCTCTCTTTGCAGAGGTTCCAAACATGGCAGCCTTATGCCTGGCATGCCAATGGATTTATGCCCACTGTAACACTGGTTCTGGGGCCCTCCGCCCTTTACCTAACACGTTTTAACCTTACTTCCAAACCCCAAAATAAACATCTTTTATCAATCTAGGTTTCGGGTCTGTAAATTTCTTTACAGAGGACTCTTGTGCCTCTACTACAACTCATGTAACTGTATCCTTGCACCGAATCCAACGAGGTTGCAGGGGAGCTCTATTGGACTCCCTGTACCCCAAATCTGCCACTAGATCTCAATGAAACCTAATTTCATTTAGGTACCCCCAATTCTAGACCTTATCAATATAAACTTTCTCATGCTTTTCTCTTTTCTTTTTATTTATAGTTTCCCAAAGTTACAATAATATATTTCACTTTATTCATACAGTACAATTGTTTAGCTATTCCTTAATTGGTAGGTTACTTGTTTTTACTTCTCTGTTAGTAGAAAAAAAAAAAAAGGAGTATGAATATTTAATTCATATACCACTACCACAATTTGTTTAGTCATTCCCTGATGAGCATCCACTTCCTCCCTTCCTCCCTTCCTCCCTTCCTTCCTTCTTTTGTTTCTTTCTAGAGAAGCAAAGGAAGATCTCATTCCATTTCTCCTTTAGACACTTATAAGAAGGACAATCCTAAGCAAGTCACTTACCTATGTCTCAGTTTCCTTATCTGTAAAATGGGAATATAATGACACCTAATTCAAAGGATAGTTGTGAGGCTGAAATTAAACATATGTAAAGCATTCTGCAAACCTTAAAGGTCTATGTAAATGCTTATGATTATCATTATCATTGGGCAATGAGGTGACACAATGGATAAAGTGCCAAGCCTGACGTCAGGAAGACTCATATTCCTAAATTCAAATACAGCTTGTAGACACTAACTGTATGAATCTGGGCAAGTCACTTAACTCTATCTTAATTTTCTTATCTATAAAATGAACTGGAAAAGGAAATGGCAAACCCTTCCAATATCTCTGCTAAGAAGACCCCAAATGGGGTCATAAAGAATTAGATATGACTAAATAGCAATGTAATTATGATGATTATTATTAATTATCAAATCTTTCCACAAGAAAGAACATCCACAGTCAACCAGGGAAAGGTGAACAGAACTTCAACCAATGGTGGTGAAAGTTGGAGGGCACTGAATTTGAACCACATTTGAACACCTTTTCTGAGGTTAGCACCTAGTTAGCAAGAATAATTAGTTAAAATAGAAAGCTACCAGATGGTGCCTCTTCCTCCCTGCAGCCACATCCCAATAGGGTTCTTTGCAGAGAGTGCTGCTTTTTCTCACTCTTGTCCCCACTCTCAAAATTGTTTTTACTCTTTCTTCACCTGTCCAATTGGAGCTCCTAAGTTATTTTCTGCATTATGAGTTTCATAGAACTAAGGGTATTTTACCCACAGGTAGCTTATTTATCATCTTACTTTACACATTGTCACGGCATATCAAGTGACAGGCCTGCTGTTTCACAAAACAAAATGTAGCTATATCAACTAATATGTGACTCCAAAATTGGTGTTTGGTGGTGGCTTATTTATTCTTATACAATTTCTCCTAGTTGAAATATCCTTTTCCAAGTTAAAGGGTAATTTTTTCAAATCACTAGAACCACAAATTCCACCTGGGATCCTGGAGCCCAACTGTGTCCTTTCTTTCTCTTACATCACCAAAAAATAAAAACTCTGCTATCTGAACTGAAATGACAGTTTTGTTGATGATCTCTGAAACCGATTAGATTCTGTCTTGCTCTTCAATTGTTGCTTAAGCTC
Source organism: Sminthopsis crassicaudata (assembly GCF_048593235.1). Taxonomy (NCBI): domain Eukaryota; kingdom Metazoa; phylum Chordata; class Mammalia; order Dasyuromorphia; family Dasyuridae; genus Sminthopsis; species Sminthopsis crassicaudata. The sequence continues at coordinate 307,991,011 of NC_133618.1, read as the reverse complement.
TGCAGGACTTACAGTAATAGAAATTTATTTATGTCAGTAAAGTTGACAGGCATGGTTCAAAAAATCCACAGGGAGCTGATACGTTGAGTAAGAAATTGCCATTTTTACCAGGACCATGTTGGTAGTTTAACTGGTTGATTAATAACTTGAGATAGAAAAACCTGTAGTCACCATTGACTAACTAGGAGTGAATTTCTAGAAAATATGCTTGGAAGTTTTCATTTTCTTCCTTAAAGAGCAATACTTTTCAGATACTTAGGATGACTTCTTACTGTCTTTGTTACCTTGGATAAACCATTCAATTGCCCTGTAATTCATTGATTCTTTTAAAAAATACAGTGGGATGATCCTCATTTGAAGTCTTGATGAAGACAATTTCCATTCTAGTTAGCAACAATCCTATAGTACATATGTGAATGTTTCCAGATGTTACATTTTTCCAAACTAATATTTTTAATGTAGAAAATAGTCATACTTTAAGATAGAAGGGAAAAGGCATAATAGTTAAAGAGAAGAATCAAATGAGGAGGGAGTGAATGGTATGTGAGAAGTAAGTGTATGATCTAGCATATATTTTATCAAAAATTGCTTTTTAAGTGGCACTTCCTCTTGTTACAGAAGACATTATTGAACCAAAAAAACAACCCTAATGCAATTCAATTTAAATTTATCACTCTATTATTTTAATATATTTACTCAGGGTTAACAACTCATTAAGCACAAAATTGCTCACTCTTAATGAGTCTCTGATGTTGAAATCAAGCTGCCTGGAACTTTACTGTAAAATAATAGTGGTATGAAGTTAGACGGTAATAAAAATTAAGTAAATGCTATTGAGTAACTAAGAAATGGGAACAAATTTTGTGGTAGGAATCAGCAAATGTGCTATACTCATGATGCTGTTGGATGTATGAGGAATGCATTTAAAATATATTTTACCCTCAAAAGCACTATAAGTTTTTATTTATTTTGCTTAATTAATAAACAAGGAAAGAAAAAAGGAAGGAAGGAAGGAAGAAAAGTAGGAAGAAAGGAAGGAAGGAAGAAGGAAAGCAGGCAAAAAGATAGAAAGAAAGGGAGGAATGGAAGGAGAAAGGAAGGAAGGAATGTACACGTATATATATATATATATATGTATGTATTATATATATATAGAGAGAGAGAGAGATATCTATATCTATATCTATCTATCTATCTATCTATCTATATACATCTACATACATACACACTACACACATATGTGGGTGAGTATAAGTGTATATTAATTAAATACAAGATGTTGATATCTGGAAAGGCAGCAGGTGTCTTGATACTTTAATTGTATTATAAAAGAAGAGAATAGCAGAAGTAAAGTATTGTTACACACTTAGCAAAACTGAGACAGAAATATTTAATGGCTCAGGGATTTTTTAATCTATAAAGTTTCACATTCTATTAAATAAGTATAATAATTTCTATGTTCTCTATGGCTCAGCTGTTTCTTCTAATTAATATTGTACAAAAAATTTGATCTTTATATATTTTTTGTTGCTTTACTTGTCTTTGGTCAAGCTGTTTTTATATTAAAAAGCATATATTTTTCAATTGTATTAGTTGTTTTCCCCTCTGACATATTTGTTTATTTTTTTAATTATCTTTTTTTCATGTGAGACAGGGATTAGATTTATCCTGCTTGACCCAAGAGAATACAAGTAGGACTGAGGGATACAGGTTACAGAAAAGTAGACTTCAGTTCAATAAAAGGAAAAATATGCTCATAACTAAAACTACCCCAAATTTGAATCATTTGTCTCTAGAGAGAGGTGACAATTATCAAATTATTTCAATGGCAGAATGACTGTTTGTCTGAGATGTTGTAAGTGTATCCCCTACCTTGGGTTGGTTAGGGAGGAAGTTAGACAAAGATCATCTCTGAATTCTGAGGTCATCTGACGCTAAAGTCTAATCTCTGCTTCTAGGACTATGCTTTTTTTTTTTTTTATTTGAAATTGCCAAATTAGTGGGGGAAAAGCTTATTGATATTTTTGAATTATGATCATTTGTAAAGTACATGGGTGTGTATATATGTATCATGACCAAAAGTTACTATCTGAAAATGTATTAATCAGACTTATTAATCAGCACATTAGTGCTGTCTATTATAATCTGTGATTTAAATTTGTCTTCTTAGCTTTTGCTCCTTGTCAGTAAAGAATGAAATGCTTGAATTTCACATTATAAATTAAAGCATCTTTAATTTTCTAGCTAGGCCTAAGCCTTAATTAATAGTTAATATTTTACAAGTGACAGTTTAAAAGAAAAAGGCATAAGATTTTATTTAAGCTAACAGATGATAATCTTCTACAATAAAACCACAAACATGATTCTAGTTAAATAGCTTTTTAGGCTTTAGTGAGATAATTTAATTAATGAAATTGTTGATAGTTGTTTCCTGCTTCAAGACATTTACTCAAGTTTATTCATTGACTCAAATGTGTATATGTGAATATTTATATAAATATGTGTTTATATATCTACATATACATGTATATATACATATGTATATATATGTTCTAAGTTCTAATTAATGAAAGTGTTGATAGTTGTATCTTGATTAAAGACATGAGTTCAAATTTATTCATTGACTATAAAAAATATACATATGTATGTATATATAACTTTCTACATATATATTTACATGAAAAAATATTTGTGTAGGTATGTCACATAAATATACATGTATACATTATAATTATTTTAATATGCACATATTTATTTTGAATCAATTAACAAATTGATTCATTTACAAATTAATTAACAAAATAATTAATTAATAAAAAATGAACAGGCTCAAGTCTTTTTTAAAGTTTTTTTGTTGTTGTTGTTTGTTTTTTACTTTCAAAATATATGCATAGATAGTTTTTCAACATTCAACCTTGGAGGGGAAAAAAAAAATTGGATATCTCACATCCATCCGAATTGATCATTATATAATCTTGTTTCCATGTGTAATATTCTCCTGGTCCTGCTCATTTCACTCAGCATCAGCTCATGAAAGTCTCTCCAAGCCTTTCTGAAATTATCCTGCTGATCATTTCTTACAGAACAATAATAGTCATATGCCACAATTTATTCAGCCATTCTCCAATTGATGGGTGTCCACTCAGTTTCCAGTTCCTTCAGGCTTATTTCTTAAAGCAAAGAAGTATTTACCACTTCATTAAATAGAACATCTCCTTAAAACCCAAAAAAGAAAAGCCATTTAACTAAGATCATTTTTGTAGTTTTATTGTGGAAGATTGTAATTTACTAGCATAAGTTATATACACATATGCATGCATGCACACACATAACACTATCTATATAGGTGCTTTGCAAAAGTAATTGATAACATTTTTGTTTTTAGAACCTACATCACACACATAATTTAAAGTGGTTTTCTTTCTCCAAGTCAATCTCTATCTTTAAATATGCAAACTTTTTTAAAAAATTATTTATTGGTTTCTTTTCCCTCAAAGTGAGAGACAGCATGATTTCAGGCTCCGAACAGATTAATCTTAGAATAAGAAAAAATTGAATTCAAGTCCTTTCTCTGACACAAAATGACTGGTAAGTCCCTTAAACACTCAATGTTCCAAGTAACTTTCCATGATTATAATTTATAATGAGTTGCTGATCTATATCTGTGGAGGGATTTCGCACACTGTGAGGCCCCCTTATGAATGAATTTACAGTTTTGAATGGCGTGTGTGTGTGTGTGTGTGTGTGTGTGTGTGTGTGTTTGTGTGCATGTTTTTCATCTTTGTTCTGTTTTTTTTTTTTTTTTTCCTTTAATTTCCTAAGAAGTTTTATATAGTTACACTATAGTTCTGGACCTGAAGATCCCTATTGTACTAATTTGTTGTACCTGTTTGATTCATGGTTTTTAGTCTGCTTCTTTCCTTTACTCCAAATAAATGTATTTATAATTATAATCATGCTGAAAGCAATCATAGAGATCATTTGAATTAAGTGCCTTCAATTTTAGCAATGAAGAAAATAAAGATGCAATAACATTTTCATAACACACATAGTAGACATGAATTAAAACCCAGGACTCTCAAGTCTTAGTCCTATTCTCTTTCTGTTACCCCAATGATGCCTTTGTATAACTTCACATGGTTTCTAATTTCGTAAGGAAGCAGAATGGGATGTATACTAGGAAAAGAAGTGAATTTGGAGGCAGGGGGGCTGAATTCTAATCTTCAGCTAGGTCATTACAATGCAAGTTAAGTTAGACTTTCACTTGTTTGATATTTTCAGATTTCATTTTACACAATTATACATGTAACCTTCAACAAGTATATGTTGTTTTTCATTCAATTAATCATATCTGACTCCGTGTAATCTTATGGACCATACTCCCTATAGGGTTTTCTTGGCAAAGATATTGTTGTAGTTTGATGTTTTCTTCTCCGATTTCTTGGGCAAGTTATTCAGCTTTTTGTGGTTCATTTCTGTTTCTAAAATGAGACAGTAATTTCAATAGACTTGTGTTAGAGAGGGCCATCTGCATCCAGAAAGAGGACTGTGGGGATTGAAGGTAGATCACAATATAGTATTTTCCCCATTTTTTGTTGTTGTTTACTTGCTTTTTGCTTTCTTTATAAATTTTTTCTTTTGTGACATGATTTTTTTTGTGCAGCATGATAATTGTGGATATGTGTATAGAAGAATTATATTCAAACAATTCCAAACAAAAAATCCAATATATCCAAACATATATTGGATCACTTGCCATCTAAGAAAAGAGTGGGGGAACAAAGCGAGAAAAAAAAATGAAGCATAAGGTTTTACAAGAGTGAATATAGAAATCTCTGCATATATTTTGAAAATAAAAAGCTAAAAAAAGAAATCTTTATATTGTTCACATCTATAAACAAACAAGCAAACAAATAAATAAAATGAGGCAGTGTTATTGGTAGTAATAGAGTGGTTACCATATACACCTTCCAGCTTTAAATACTTGAACATTTCCAATTCCTTTCAACTATGAATAAATTTATAGATTGTTTTGATCATTTGAAAAAGTTCTAGATTGATTTCTAATCATATGCCTAAAAGTTTACCTTTTTCTCACTTTAAGATGAGAAAAATTGTCACTTGTATTCTTTTCTAATTGATTTTTCTTCTTCTTGAAGATGATATTAAAGCTTCTTAGAAGAGGACACCTACAATAATGAGCATATCCCTCCCTCCCTCCCTGGCTTTTGTCTGTAATTCTCTTTTTTTGAATTTTTATTATCATGTACATAGCCTACAATATATCCTAAAATAATTTCAATTTCATGTCATTTTGTGCCTAATTATAATCTTAGTCTAAGAATTTTGTCTTCTAAAATCAGTCTATGACCTTTTTTTCCCCTGTAAATATAATTGGGAAAAGATCTATACATATTGATAGGTACTGTCAACTACTAACAGTACTGACATCAGCCACTTAGCTGTTTATCCTTGTATTCCCTTGTTTAAAAAAAAATGGTACAAAGTTGTTTCTTAGTTTCTGGATTCAATTTTAGACTAAAAACAATATTCCTATGTTTAGAACACCTTGTTAAAACCTAAGAATCTATTTAACATGGAGATAGAACTCAAACAAAGAACCTCTCATCTCAAAAACAAAGACTAATACTTATACCTTCAATGGAAAAAAGAAGAGAAAGCCAGTGAGAATAGAAGAATGCTTAGCTGACAAGCAGATGGCTTTCCCTCTTTTGAAGCAGCCCAGTAGTTTCCAGCTGCGGTTGTGATGGAAAGCAGAAAGATAGATGTTCAGCATAATTTAGACATTCATTTGTGAAATCAAAGTAGTTACACATTTTTGTAACTTTGTTTTGATTTTAATGTGAAAATGTCTACCTCCTTTTATTTTCATTTCATTTCTTTACCTTAAGCATATTAGTTTTAGTATCAAATTCTGTCTCCATAATAGGATCCCTTGGTCTAATGAATCAATTTCTTAGTATGTATTTAATATAACATCATAAGATAAAAACCAAATCCATGGTCTTGTTTGGACCTAGTTGTCTCCCTAGAATATTGATTGCTTATAACATCCTGTTCAGTGAAGCAGGAGACATTTTCAATATTACTCCTCTCTTTAAAAAACAAACCTATCACCATAGATTTTTATGAAAAGTGACTGTGAAGGACTTAAGCACATATTTAATAGTAATCAAACTGTCTACCATTTCCTTTATCTATTTTGGGAAGAAGAATAAGGCCTAGGCAGATGCCAGGGAAGAAAATACTTTTTATGCCTATATAAGACTATGGAGTAGTAAACAAATTTAATTATGCTATCAAAGGTAATCATTTTCATTTTGATAGATTGGCTATGTCTATTCTCAGAGACCATTTACTCCTTAATGAAGAAGAATTACAAGTTTGGAGACAAAAATGTTAATATCTAATCTGCTGTCAATCCTTTTTAATTGAAGGTTTTTTGTTTGATTATTTGTTTTAAAATCAGAGACTTGAGATAACTCCACTGTCCAATTTATCCTAAGTTAAACTTGGCTGCTATCAATGTATTTCATTTTACGAAAAACAAACAAACAAACAAAAACTAAGCAATATTCTAGAACAAAATCTATTGGTTGGAGAAAATGTGGCTTAAAAAGTCTTGAAACCTGAAAGCATTCTTTAATATTTGGAAAGGTTGTCATACAGAAGTGGGATTGGTAATGATAGAATGATAGAAACACAGAAACTAGTTTGGAAGCTTGACTGTAACTTTTTACTTTGGCCAGATCATTGAATTGCTCCAGGGTTTTAGTTTGCTCTTTTGCTAAAGGAGAGAATTAGATTATATGACTTAATCATTTCTACAGTTTTCTCTATGAATTTTTTTGTTAGCCTATGAACAACTTGGTTTTTGTTTGTTTGTTTGTTTGAAAGCAGAGAGAAGATCTGGTTCGAAGAGAACAAAGTTACAGAGAGATAGATTTTATCTAAACCTAAGAGAGAAAAAAAAATTCTTGCAAACTATATTTATTAAGAATGATCTGCTTCTGAGGTAACTGACTTTCATGTCACAGAAGGCCTTGAAGCAGAGGCCAAACAACTACTTTCTGAGAATATTGTACATAAAATATGATCTAGCTATTATAGATTATTATAGCAATTTCAATTTAAAAAGATTACAAAGTTCCTTTAAATTTTAAAATTCTATAATTTGAAATAATTTCTTGGAGCTAAATCCACCTTAAATGCAGTTGAGTACTTTATGATTCATTTGAAATATTCACCTTTTATGGTGGAAAGAGCAGTGAGATTAGAATGAGAAGAATAGAAGTTCAAAACTTAGTTTCCTTAAATTGGGTAAATTATAAGTTATTTGATCCTCATTTTCATAGGGTCTCATAAATAACAATAGTCCCACAGTCTGCCTCATTCTCCTCTCAAATTCTACTCCAAATACCCCTTGGTAAAGTGGAGGTAACAATAAGCTCTAGTAGTTCTTACCAAACTGGATTGACTTGAATTTATTATCTAGAAGAGAAGCTTTTGTCTGCTGTTCAAGAACTAGTTTATAAAATAATCAGAGGTGCTTATTATTAGATTGATTGTAACCATGATGATGTATTTCTAGACACAGCAACCCTCAAAAAATGCGTGTGAGTTTACATTTTGTACTGATCAAGGGAGTATCCATAACCATAAAATCAACATAGATCCTGAAAGTAGTTTGATTGTAAGGCTCAAAAAAATGAGATAATGTTTGAAGTGAGCTTTTTATAAAACTAAAGTGGTACACAAATATAAGCTACTCTTATTGTTTTATCTATTGATAGTAAGATTATAATTAAATATTATTAAAATGATATTTTTGTAACACAGATAAATATTCCCATCCTATAATATCTATTTTGTAAATAGGATTTTTTTCATATCGATTTTTCTCTAAGTGAAAGTGTACATTTCCAAGAAAAAAGGTTGTTTCAGTTATGGACAATATGAAACTAAAAAAAGTATAAGTATTTAAAAAATTAAGGAATGTTGGAATAAATGAAAAAAAAAAACCCTCATTACTTGCTTACTCTGTGCCAATCACAGTGCTAAATCCCAGGAATGGAGATAGAAAAAAAAAATACCACAGTTTCTGTCCTCAAGGAGCTCATACTGTAATTGGAGAAGATAACACATATAAAAGATTAGATTCAGGGCAGAGCAAAAGACCTGAAATCCTACTTTATAACAGCAGGATGGGGTATAACCCATGGGTATGTATAATATCCTAAAGACTTAGTCCTTTGAATGCACAGACTATGAATTTCCTGTAACTTATTAGGGAAATGGGGTTTCTAGAAGCAACAAAAATTCCCATTTTCTGAAGGTTGGGGGGCCTTTTCTTTTATAGTTCTCTGCTGAGATAGGGGTATGAATTTCTCAACAATCCAGGGTTTTCAGAGGAATCTCTTAAAGGTCCAAAGAGGCCTATGGCTATCAAGGTTACTTTAAAGGTTGATATAAGATAGATTGGGAAAGCAATTGATAACAGGGGAAAATCAGAGTTCCTTATAAAAATTGCCTACACAACACTCACAAGTAGTTGGGTATTCTGGAACATAGCTCTGCTGGGGCTCTCTCAAAGGAAACTTGTATTATTTGAATGCTGTAGGCTATATGGATATGCTTTCAAAACATCAGTTATATAGCTTTATACAAATTAACCCTCTCTAAGAATAAGAAGGGAATTAGCATTTATATAGAGTTTTCTCTGAACTAGACACTGTACTAAGTTTTTTACAAATAACATCTGATTCTCACAATAGTCCTATGAGGTAGGTGCTATTATTATTGCCATTTTATAGTTAAAGAAACTGAGGTAAGCAAAGATTAAATGACAGCCCTAGAGCCACTTAGCTAGTAAGTATTTGAGGCTGGGTGAACTCAGATTTCTTGATTCCAGCCCTCTATCCACATACAAACAAACAAATATATATATATATAGTTAGTAATTTGCCCACTATAAGAGCAAATTAGCTTTGCTTCTGTGATATAATCTCATCAAAAGATAAGGCCAGCCAAATTTCTTACCAGGCATTAGTGCTGTTTGTTGTTGTTCGGTCATTTTTTATCATTGCTTGCCTTTTTTAACAGCTATTGGAGAAATACTTCTGAAGCTTCTCACTGTTATTGGTACTATCTTTTCAAATCTTTTTCTTACATCAATACTTATGTTGTGACAAAGGTTTTTCCCTAATCATTTGAGAAAGACAAAAAAGAGGAAGTATTGTTGAACAAGAAAGAAGGAAGGAAAAGGAATGAAAAAATATAGAGAGGAGAGAGAAAAGAAGAGAGCATGAAGGGAGAGAGAATGAATAAAATGCTACTCTGCACCAATTTTTCAATGCTCTGGAACTTTAGGCTAGATACTTTTTTAAAATATGGAAATGATTTTTAAACTAATTCTGAGGTACAGAAAGTCCTTCACTTACATTAGTGTTATTCATGTTAACCTATTGTACTATTTATTTTGTTCCTTGGAAATACTTGTCAGACAATCTTTCAACACAGTGATGAGTGATGTACATTAGAGTGCATGAGAAAATGTCACACCTGAGACATACATCATTTTTGTTCCTTTTTATACAAGAGAACAGAGAGAGATTCTTTTTATTATTGTTTTTGGATTTCTGAATTAATCATAAAAGCACAGAATCATAACTTTAAACTTAGGAAAATATATAAAAGCTCTTTGTTTAATAATTTCTCTTCACAGACAAGGAACTGAAAGCCAGAGAAGTTAAATGAATTGTTGGTGGTAGAAAAGAGATCCTCTACCTTTACAGTCACTGCTCATTTTGATACCTCACCATTTACAATATGGTTTATAGAATTATTAAATAAGAACTACTTTATCTGGCAAATAATCTCAGATGTTCATATTTTGAGCTACTATTATTAGTAAGGGCAAAGTAGCTGATGAATATCAGTATACCTTTTTAGCAACTTATTGTATATAATTCTTTATTATTATAAAATCCTTTCTAGGCATTATCTTATTTATCCTCACAACAACCTTATGATGAGGGTCAAATAACAAATGTTATCTCACTTTTTTACATAAGGGGATCAGAATTGTCAAGTGTTCTTCCCAAGATTTTCTACTCATGACAGAGTCCAATCTTGAACTTAGGTATTTTCACTCCATTATTTGTATTCATTTGATTTTCAGGCCTTTAGTTAAACTGTAGTACCTATACCAGAAAACCCAGTGGCTTTATTTCTCCATGAAATGATTTCTTGACAAATTTGTGGCTTACATATATCTAAAGACAAACCTGTCACATGAAACTTTGGCCTCATTGGAAATATCTTTCCATCCGTCATTAATTTTATCAGAATCATAAATGTTAAGAGTGAAACTTTTCTAAGAGCAATTGACTCTGTTCTTCTCTCTTTTCACAGGAGGCAATCTACTTTCTAGAAATAAATTACCTGATTTTTAGACCCTTTCTCTACGAGATATTGACACTTTGGTTGAATTGCTAGGCCTGTGATGAAACCATGATGCTTGGTTTAAATCTCACCCCCCCCATTTAATAGTATTTTATTTTTTCCAATTACATATAAATAGTTTTCAACATTCATTTTTATGAAATTTTGAGTTTAAAATTTTTCCCTTTCCCTTCCTTTCCTTTCTTCCCAAGACAGCAAATGATCTGATTCAGATTATACATGTATAATCATGTTAAATATATTTCCATATTAGCCAAGTTGTGAAACAAGAATCAAAAAATGGAAAAAAAAGGGAAAATCACATAATTCTATCTGCATTCAGATGTCATAGTTTTTTCTCTGGATATTAATAGCATTTTTCCATCATGAATCTTTTAGAATTGTCTTGGATCATTGTACTATTTAGAGGAGCTAAGTCTATCATAATTGATCATTGCACAATATTGCTGTAGATCTGGCATGGCTGAGCCAAACTTTATTTATTCCTATGCTCTATAGTTGTTATTTTTTATTAGAAATTTGTGTTTGCATTTTGTCAAATGCCTTTTCTATGTCTATTAAGATAATCATATAACTTCTGTTAGTTTTGTTATTGATATCAATTTTGCTGATAATTTTCCTAATATTGAAACATTCATGTATTCCTAGTATAAATCCTACGTGGTATAATATATTATCCTGGTGATAATTTTTTGTAATCTCTTTATTAATTTAAAAACTATTACCTCAATATTCATTAGGTAAATTGGTCTATAATTTTCTTTATTTGTTTTGCCTCTTCCTGGTTTCGGTATCAACATCACATTTATATCATAAAAGGAATTTGGTAGGACTGTTTTTTTTTTAACCTATTTTTCAAATACTTTATATAGTATTGGAATTAGTTGTTTTTTAAATGTTTGGTACAATTCACTTGTAAATCCATTTGGGCCTGTAGATTTTTTCTTAGAGAATTCATTGATGACTTGTTCAATTTTTTTTTTCTTTTTTAATTTTGAAATAGGATTATTTAAGTATTTTATTTCCTCTTCTGTTAATTTGGGAAATTTATATTTTAGTAAATATTCATCTATTTAACTTAGATTGTCAGATCTATTGGCATACAGTTGAGAAAAATAGCTCCTAATTATTTTCTCTTCATCAGTAATAAAAATCTTTTTCTTTTCATTTGTGATGCTGGTAATTTGGTTTTCTTCTTTCTTTTTAAAAATCAAATGGTCAAGTTTGTGTATTTATTAGCTCTTAGTTTTATTTGTTATTTTAGTAGTTTTCTTACTTTAAATATAACTAATCTCTACTTTGATTTTTTCAGAATTTCTGATTTGGTATTTAATTTAATTAGGAATTTTTAATGTGTCCTTTTTCTAGTTTTTTAGTTGCATACCCAATTCATTTCTTCTCTATTTTATTCTTGTTAGTATTTAGAAATATAAAATTTCCCTTAAGAACTGCTTAGGTGCATTCCATAAATTTTGATATGTTTTCTCATCATTGTTTTTTTTTTTCTTTTTTGATGAAATTACTGATTGTATTGTTTGTTGCTTGATCCACTTATTTTTTAGGATTTGGTTATTTATTTTCCAATTTTTTTATATCTTTCCATGGTCCTTTATTACATATATATATATATATATATATATATACATATATATATATACATATATATATGTATTATTCCATTATGTATTTAAAAAGATGCCTTTAACATTTATGCTTTTCTGCATTTGGTTGTGAGGTTTTTATGCCTCAATCAGTTTTTGTTTAGGTGCCAGGCACTTTTGAAAAAAAGATTCATTCCTTTTTATCCCTATTCAAGGCTCTTCATAAGTCTACAATATCTAATTTTTCTAAAAATCAATTTACCTTCTTAATTTATTTCTTATTTATTTCATGGTTAGATTATCTAATTCTGAGAGGGAGAGGTTGAGGTTCCTCACTAGTATACTTTTGCGGTCTAGTTCTTCCTATAACTCACTTAATCTCTAGTCTTAAGAATTTTGGTGATATATATTTAGTATTGATATTACTTCATTGACTATGCTACCTTTTAGCAAGATAATTTTCCTCTCTTAATTAAATCTTTTGCTTTTACTTAGTCTAAGATCAGGATTGCTATTGGTGTTTTTTTTTTTTAATTTCATCTGAAGCATATTATATTCTATTTTAGCTTTTTACCTTTATTCTGTATGCATTTCTCTACTTTAAATATGTATCTTATAAACAATATATTGTAAGATTCTGTTTTTCTCAATGTACTTTGCTATCTGCTTCCATTCTTTGGGAGAGTTCATCCCTTTCACTTTCAGTTATGATTACTAACTGTATATTTCCCTCCATCCTATCTTCCCTTCTCCATTTGTACTTTTCCTCCTCACCAATGTTTTGCTTCTGACCACTGTCTCCCCCAATCTGTCTTCCTTCTATTAGCCCCCATCAGCCTTTGTTCCCCCTTTCTCCTCTTACTTTCTTATAAGGTAAAATAAATTTTTATACCCGAGTGGATGTATTATTCTATATTTGAGCCAAGTCAATAAGAGTAAGGTTCAAACAAGGCTTATCCCTTCCTTTCTTTCCCTTTACTATTATTGGTCTTTTGTACCTCTTTATTTGATGCAATTTACCCTATTCGGACCTTCCTTCTCCCAGTACATTTTTGTTCAACCCTTAATTTTTTTATACCATCACATCAATTCAGTTTATATCCATAACCTATGTTGTTGTATTCTCCTTCTAATTGCCCTAATAGAGATAAAGTTCTCAAGTATTATATCATCTTCCTGTGTAGGAATGTAAATAGTTTAACCTTACTGAATATTTTTTTCCTTTCCTGTTTACTTTTTCATGCTTCTTTTCAATCTTGTATTTAAAGATCGAATTTTCCATTTACCTCTTGTCTTTTCATCAGGAAAATTTGAAGGTCTCCTATTTCATTTAATGCCCACATTTTCTCTGGAATAAGGATGGCATGTTCCACCCAAAGTTTTTTTAGAATTTTCTTAACTTACTAGAATTGCTGAGAAGAGCTAGAATTGCTGAAGAGATCATAGTTGATCATCACACAGTTTTACTGTTGCTGTGTAAATTATTTTCCTGTCCCTGCTTGCTTCACTCAGCATCATATAAATTTTTCCAGGCTTTTCTGAAATCAGCCTGTTCATCATTTCTTATAGAAAAATAGTATCCTATTACATTTATATGCCATAACTTATTCAGCCATCCCCCAGTTGTTTGGCATCTATTTATTTTTTAATTCTTTGGGTGAATTCTTTCAATTACTATAAAATAGTAATTGAAAGTATAGTAATTACTGACCCTAGGATAGTAGGATATTTTTTCTTCATAATTTCTTGAAAAAATTGTATCCAGGCTCTTTTTTTTTATCATGGCTTTCAAGTAATCCAATAATTCTTAATTATAACTCAATTATCCATATTCCAGGTCAGTTATTTTTCCAGTAAAGTATTTTTCATTTCTTCCTCTTTTTTTCATTCTTTTGATTTTGTTTGATGTCTCATGAAGTCATTAGTTTTCAGTTGCCCAATTCTAATTTTTATGGAATTATTTTCTTCAGTTACCTTTTTGTACCTCCTTTTCCATTGTCCAATTCTACTTTTTAAGGAATTGTTTTCTTCGATGCATTTTCCCCTTGTTGACCAATTGTTTGTTTTTTTTATTATAGCTTTTTATTTATAAGACATATGCATGGGTAATTTTATAGCACTGACAATTGCCAAGCCTTTTGTTCCAATTTTTCCCATCCTTCCCCCCACCTCCCTTCCCCAGATGGCAGGTTGACCAATACATGTTACATATGTTAAAGTATAAATTAAATGCAATATATGTACACATGTCCAAACAGTTATTTTGCTGTACAAAAAGAATCGGCTTTTGAAATAGTGTACCATTAGCCCGTGAAGGAAATAAAAAATGCAGGCGGACAAAAATAGGGGTATTGGGAATTCTATGTAGTGGTTCATAGTCATCTCCTAGAGTTCTTTTGCTGGGTGTAACTGGTTCAGTTCATTACTGCTCTATTGGAATTGATTTGGTTCATCTCATTGTTGAAGATGGCCATGTCCATCAGAATTGATCATCATATATGTTGAAGTATATAATGATCTTCTGGTCCTGCTTCATTTCACTCAGCATCAATTCATGTAAGTCTCTCCAGGACTCTCTGAGATCATCTTGTTGGTCATTTCTTACAGAACAATAATATTCCATAATATTCATATACCATAATTTATTTAGCCATTCTCCACCAATTGTATTTTTTTTTAAGGAATTGTTTTCTTCAGTCATTTTTGCCCTTCCATTTCCAAACCATTGACTATCTCATTGTATCTGTCATTTCTTTTTTCCAATTTTCCTTCTACTTCTCTTATTTTATTTTTAAAATCCTTTTTGAACTTTTCCAAGACCGCTTTTGGGGCTTGAAACCAATTTATATTCCCCTTTGAAGAATGAATATTGACATTGTTGCCCTCTTTTCATTTTGTATTTTGATCCCTGTTGGCATAGTAGCTTTCTGTTATCAGTGCTTTTTTTTTTCCTGATTTTTGCTCATTTTAGCCTATTTTGTGATTTTTAAAGTTGCTGTTGCTGTGTGAATTATTTTCCTGTCCCTGCTCCTGGGGCACAGAGGGAAGTATCCCAAGCTTCTTGCATTGGGGTCAGGGATCTAACTGGCTTTCTGTGTGGGTTTTCAGGGACCAGCAGCTTGCTTACTGTGTTAGAATGGTCCAGCCTTGTCATATTTGTTGTGCCTTGGGTTCTGGGGCACTTCAGATACATTTTGGCTTCTATGTTGGGGCTGGAGGCTTCACAGCTGGCCTGATGTGACACTGGCCTGCTAAACCAGGACCCAGGAGCCTAAGTTGTTGATCTGGGCTGTGGCTAAGAGCTTCCTCCTAGGCTTTCCCAAACACAATCTGTATTGCATTACACTCTCCTTTACCCAAGTGAGAAAGAAATTTCCTGAAATATTTCTAAATTATAGTAAACTCGAAAATTGTTTCACTCTATCTTTTTGTGGATTTTGTCACTCCAGAATCCAATTAGAAATCTGATTTATCATTATTCCCAAGGGGAAACTGGGAAGATTCGGGTAACTTCCTGGTTTTTCTTTACCATCTTGGCTTTCTATATTTGGTGTTAATCTTGTTCATCATCACCAGGAAATGGAAAAAAGAATACTAAAATTTAATTAAACGGGCAATGAGTTGTAGAAGCAAGGTAAAAATCAAGTATTTTATGCTTTGCTTGAGGTAGGGTACTTAATACAAACAACTTTTGAAGGCAACGATATGTTTTTGATATAATCCTTTTTTTTCTATAATAAAAATAGGAGCTGAAAAGTGATAATAGATTTAGGATACTGCAGAATGATGGAGGAAGAGGTTAAAGGTGATTTAGAAAAGACATTTAAGACACATATATAAGGAAAATTCAAATATAAATCTTATCAGAATGATTTTTTGGAAGGAATATAATACTCATGGGGCAAGTAAGGTAGTGTGGTTTAGTAGAAAGAAAAATTTAGAAGCAGATAAACTAGTTTTGATTTCTGGCCCTGCTTCAAAAATCACTGAATATGGCCTCAGGTTTTTGAATTGTAAAATAAAAATCTTGGAGCAATGTAAGATTTCTTCTGACATCAGCATATGTGTGTGTCAGTGTGTGTGTGTGTGTGTGTGTGTGTGTGTGTGTGTGTGTGTGTTTAGTTCTATAAATAGTATAGACATCTGTATGTATACATTTATAGTTTTTGTTGTTTAATTGTTTTTGTCATGTGCAACTTTTTGTAATCTCCCTTTTCTGACAGAGATACTAGAGTAATTTGCCATTTCCTTTTTTGGCTTCTTGTCCAGATGCGAAAATTGAAGAAAAATAGAGTTAGCACTTGCCTAGCATCACACAGTAAGTATCCGAGGCCAGATGTCAGAGATCATGATATGAGATCAGATTTGAACTTTAGTCTTCCTGACTCCAATTTTGGGTACTCTATGCATTACACTACCTAGCTATAGAAATTTACTCCAATACTTTTGATAATAGCAAAAGACTATAAGGACAGTATATACACACAACTTTGAGAATGGCTGGTCAAATTGTGGCACATGAAACAATGGAATATTATTACATTGCAAGAATTGATAAGAGCAAATAATTCAGAGAAATTCATGAAGACATATGAATAGGTGAAAAATGAAGTTAAAGAAATTGGGAGAGGGAGGCAAGATGGTGGAGACAACACAAGTTTCTCTCTGACCTTCTTTACAATGCTCACAATAATTACAAAATCCAGCATCTAAATTAGTTCTGAATGGGAAGAACCCACAAATATTGGGAGGGCAACAAATTATCAGCGGAAGATAATTTCAAAGATTGCCAAAAAAAAAAAAAATGTTTTAATTGGAAACGGGAAGAAAGCAGCCAGGGCAATGAGTACAAACACCAGTGTAGACAGCTCAGATTCTGGGGGCAGAGAATTTGTGGGAGGAAACAAACCTGAAAAGATCTGTTTCAATCAGAAATGGGAAAGAAGCAGCGAAGCAAAAACAGCTGAGCACAAATGCAGATAGCACAGAGCCCCAGGACATTGCTGACAACTCCACCCGGCACCAAGAGTGAGTCAGCACTGACCCAGTGCAGCTGCAGTTGCTTGGAAAACCTCTCCCACCCTAAAGGCAGACCTTACCTTAACTTTAAAAAAAGGAGTTAAAAAGTAAAGAGGAATCTAACAATTGACAGCTTTTATGGTGAAAGAGAAGAACAGATTTCAAAACCTGATGAGAATAAAGGCAGATTGCCTCCAGATGAAGTTCCAAAAGGTGAAATAACCTGGTCCCCATAACACAAGGCTCTCCTAGAAGAACTTAGAAAGTATCTTAAAAGAGAGGTAGAAAAAAATGGAGAAAGGAAATGAAAGCCTTCCAAGACAGTTTGGAAAAGGCAACACAAAATAGACATAGTGAAATGGAAAAAAAAATATAACTCATCAGATAGATTTGATAAACTGAAAAAAGAAAGCAACTCCCAGAAAAACAGAATTTGTGAAACAGAAAAAGAAAATAACTCCTTAAAAAATAAAATTTGTGAAATGGAAAAAGAAAATAACTCCTTAAGAAATTGGGAGAACAATTGATACATTTATCACAATTATATTTTAAAAAAGCCAACACTGAAAATCTTCAGAACTCCACTGTCTTCAGGGTCAATAATTATGATTTTAGAAGACTGGTGTTATGGTGCCTCCCACCTTTAAACAGAGCAATGAGGGTTAAATAACAGCCACTTTATTAATTTGCTAGATCTATTGATTTCTTAGAAAGAATGGCTGTACTGGGACTAGGGAGAGGTAGGGAAAATCTTTGGGAAGAAACACATTTCTTAAAAATTCCAAATCTCTGGGGATAACTTTATTTTTGCTTTTTAAATATTTGGCTGATGTGCAAATAATATTATAAATTAAATCCTTAAATACAAAAAGTTATTCCCCAGAACTTTAAAATTTTTATTAAGAATTCCAAGAAGTCAATGATTCTGAGGTAGTAGTGTATAAAAATGGAAAGAGAATTGGGTTTGAAGTAATATAATTTTATATTAAAATCCAGACTCTTTTATTTTATTCCCTACATAACTTTGGGCAAAATCACTTAGTTTCTCTGAGCTTCAGTTTTCCTATTTGTAAAATAGGAGGTCCAGCCTAGATAATCTCAAAAATTCTTTGTAGTCTTTTATACCCTGAGATCCTATGTGGAATAAATTCACTATCTGGCAAGAATTTGCATGCTTTTTTAGAATCTGCTTTCTTATTGCTTATCATATGATACATCCTCTGGCAAACTTTTTATTTAATATTCTGCACATCAAAATTTTAGTTGACTATACAGTTAGATTTACCCTTATTCTAGCTGATCTACCTAGCCACAAAATGGATATTTACTTAACAAGAGAACATTTTTCTTTCAATTTAGAAACTGCTTATGCAATCTGCCTGATAACCATCTTTCTCACCTGATTTGATTAGGTACATTTCAAAGGCAAAGATTTTGGCTGTAAAGCAGAGGGGAGTCCAAATCTTTCTCTGTCTTTCAGAATGCATAGAAAATCCCTAAATTCTAATTTCATTTGTATTATGCTCAGTGGATGGTGTGGAAGGATTTGGATTTGTGCATTGTGCACATGCATGCACATAGTGCAAGTTTTGTATGCTGAATTAGACACATGTGTATGCATATGTACACATATGTAACACGTGTGTGTATGTATATATATATATGTATATATATATGTATCTTTATATACATCTGTATGCACACACATGTAATGGACCTTAGAGGCAGTCACCTTTATTTTACAGATGAAGAAACTGAATTGAAATGATTTGCTTAGTATTACACAGCTAGTAATTATCTGAGGCTGTATAGGATCTCAGGACTTCTAAAATCCTTTGAGTGCCCTCTCCATTGCTGTGCTGGCTTTTGAAGCTAAAAAGTATTCAAATTATTTCCTATTATTCCAGCTTTATATATATATATATATATATGTATATATATATATATATATATATATATATATATATATATATACATATATATATATATATACATATATATATATATATATAAAGAGAGAGAGAGAGTACATATCTGTTTTATACTGCATATATAGACACATACATACATACATATTTGATCATTCTTTTCTCCTAAGTTTCCTTTAACCCTGATACTTGAGCCCAGGTCTTCTAAATCCTAGCTCTATATTCTTTTGACTAAATCATATCCTTTATATAGCGACAGTATGTTACTAGAACTTGTTGCTACACTTTTTTCCAGTCAAAGTAGATTTTTTTTGAAAGTGGTTTAGGAGGAGGACATATTATTGGTTAAGATATATATTTCTGTTATGAATTATTTGTTGATTCACAATTATGTACAGAGGCAGCAAATCATAGAAGAGATACTGAACTTGCAATCATAAATACCAATGCAAATTCTGCCCTGAAGCTGATTATTATCTGTCAAGGGCAAGTCACAATTTTTTTCTGCCTCAGACAACTCCCTAGGATTTATCTACTATATCAAAAGTAAGTTATAATTGGCATTTTGGGAGGGAAGAAGGTGGTCCCTAGCTAATGAAATCATAGATACTTCATCTCTGTAGTTAGGAACTATGAGTAGTCATTTGAAATCCAATTATTACAGGGCTCCATATAATGTTATTCAAATATTTCCCAACTCCCAACCTTTTCAAAGGTGATTATGGTTCACTATTTTTAAAATCCATTTCACTGATGTTCATATTTTCTCAAGTGTACTTGCATTGCTTTCCCTTTCCACAATTCTCAGAATTAAAAAAACAAAACAAAACAAAAAAAAAAAACTTGCTTCCTATATCTTCAAACTAATTTGTTCCCACATCTACTTTAATTCCATCCCCATCCATTATTGCTAGGGTATTTTCTACTCACATTCCTACTTTTATGAAGTGACTTGAATAGTTGATCAGAAACATAGTCCTGCTAGCTATGTTTGGAGATGTTAGCAACCCAATTCTTATGCTTACTTTTATGCAAAGGGACAGGCATATTGTTCCCAAAATTCATTCAACAGGTGATTTACGTCATTCGGGGGGAGAGGGTAAAAAATAAATTAAAAGATCTAAAATGCCCATGGCCCACCAAAGATCTTTTCTCCTTCAAAAGGAAAATCAAAAGCAATTTAGATAGACAGTACTGTCTGCTAAATGCAGATTATTGTTTATTTTCCAGTTTGAGTATTATATTGAAAAGAGGGAAAAACTGGTCAAAATGAAGAGTACCAAGGACAAACAGGGAAAGCATTAAACAAAAATTGCTACTCACAAGGGAAAAAGGGGAACAGATATCAACAGAGAACATTAATGATGTGTGGCTTCCATTTCCATGAGCTACAGATAGTACATAATGGGAGTTTGCTTTAGATGTGCAATCATTGTAAAGGTAAAAGGTCTCATGGCCCCTTAGGGCTCAAATTTTAAGCAAAGAGCCCATAAGGTACCAATAAGAGACTGACCTGTCATACTGCTGTAGAATAATAAGGACTATGATATGAGTATTTTTTTTTAATTATGAGGAGTAAGGGACAGGAACTCAGGAATTAACGAAATGTGTTATAGAAGCAAGAAGTTTAGGGGTATGGGAAAAGAGATTAGAGTTAGGTAATATCTGGTGTCTGTATTCACTTTAGCTTACATATAATCTGAGGTGTTAAGGATAAACTAGTCAGATGAATTTTTACTATTATATATGTATAATAGTAAAAATTCATCTGACTGGTTTCATCTGTGTAACTAATATATATATATATATATACATGCATACATATATATATATATAATAACTAATATGTATACATACATATATATGTATGTATATATATATATATTAGTTACACAGAGAGAGGAAATCATAATTATCAAACCATAGATATCTATGACACTTCCATGTACCACAGTGAAGATTCAAGAGGAAGATACCAAGAACCAATCCTCTCAGGCAGCTATACTTTCAGTTTTTAATTAGACCCTCCACAACAATTATTGTATTAGGATCACTGTATTATTCCTTACCACCGATTGTAGTTAAGTTTGATCCAAGATCCACTGCAGTAGCTTTTACATTATCTGCCTTCATTAAGGCAGCACTACTGGTTAGCATTACCTTTAACTTTCCTGCAATGTTGTGATTGTGTAGGGCATTCCAAGAGAATATTTTATGATTAACATGAAATAAACACAATGCTATTCTCTTCTGCCTCATTGCCTCCCTTTCATCCTACTGACCCATGGTTAAATCCATTTTTGCAACTCTTTATGTTAAAAACTGGTCCAATAAAATAGTAAAACAGAATTTTTCTTGTATATAAAATATCCACTTAGGGGAAGAGAGGAGGAAGGGAGACAAAAATAGAGACAGACAGAGACAGAGCTTTCCCTATCCCACTAACTGCTAGTGCTTTCCCCTCTGAGATGCCTCCATCTTTTCTGTATATAGTTTGTATATGCCCACTTATTTACAAATTTATTAGAATGCGAGTTCCTTGAAGGTAGTGTAATGCCACAGGCAAGATAGAGGTAAGAGAGTTATAATAATTTAATTTATTGGAGAGTTAATCAATTGACTGGATTGAACTCTCGTCCCCCAGGTATCCAGTATCGAATGTGGGGTACAGAGATTCTTTATAGGGTGACAGGAACAATGACATATTAGGGACAGGCACCGGAGATGGGGATGACATAATGGGGGGAAGCACTGGAGTTGGGGAGAGAGCCATCTGTTATTTTGATGGGGAAATGTATCTGATGTTCTGATAGATTAAGATGGAGAGAGGCATCTGATATTCTAAAATATAAGATCTTTTATCCTTATCAAATATTCTGATGATTAAGAGGGAAGGGTTAGCCTGGGGTTTGAGGCAGAATAACTGAGGTAGGACAATTTAAGGAGACTGTGGCATAACAGTAGGGACCCCTTTTGCAGTTTTTTAAAATACCCCTAACCCCTTAGCACAATAGCTAGCACATAGCAAGTATTTAATAATAAAATTCTTTTTAACTAACTGATTTAACCAAACAAGATATACAGTTGAATGGACAATACCTGTAATTGATCTATCAGTCGAATATCTTTAGAACAGACACTGAATGGAAAATGAATTGAAATCCAAATTGAACAGGAGAATATGCTTGATTGCTCTCTAAAAATTGTGTGATATTTTAATGAATCTCCCAGACATAGAGATTCATTTTTTTAACATCAGTATGTTGGTAATTTTATATGGCTGTAACTTATGGAAAACTTAGGCCTTTGAAGAATTAAAGTTGGCAATTGTCAAGGGAGAAGTACATGTGTAGATTGTAACATAACACCAAGTGGGACAAGGCATGTTTATAGAGAAGTGTATGGTGGGAAAATATGCTGCTTTAGTCATGTTAAAAGAGAGAAAAATAACTAATGAAAAGTCTGCAGAATACACAGGTGTCTATACAATGGCAAGATACCTCTAAAAGGAAGCCTGCAGTACTTCAGATGAAGTGAGGGTTTGTGGAAGGGCATAAGTAGCACAGGATAAGGCACAGCTGAGTTTTGCTTTACACTGCTTGAAGTTACTGGTGAATAATTAGACTGAAAATTACCTTCACTTCCTGAAACCTTTCCTGAAATGGCATAGGAAAGAGTACTAGATCTAGAGTAAGGATACATGGGTTTTCATATCACCTCTTCACTTATTAGTAATAAGATTATGGTTCAGATATTTACCTGCCTTTAGCCTCAATTTCCTTGTTTGTAAAATGAGGATAAAACCTCAAGTTTTGGAGATAAAAGTTCATTGCCTATGACTATTTACATGCAAAATTGGTAAAGTATTAAAAAAGGTACAAAGAGTGATAATATTGTTGAGGTTGGGAAGGCACCCCAAAAGGTTGGGTTTGTAGAACTGGTTTTGTGAGGACAAAGAGCTTCATGCTACCTATTTGTTAATTTTATGGCTTCAGGAACTTGGTTATCACTGACCAACAGATTAATTATCTGACAGTCAGTAATGTTTGTAGGACTATTCTAAGGCCAGAAGACTTTGAAATCATTGACAGAAAGATTGTTAGAACAAGAGCTGTCTTAGGTCAGAGGGCCTTGGGATCACTAATATATCTTCCTTAAAATCTAAGGGAAGAAATATTATTATATTTCTAGGCAGAGGACTTTTACAATAATTGCCGCATTTCCAGAACAATTCCAAGATTGGGGTTGGGGAGAGTGACCTCAGGATCATAGATTCCAAAGCCAGTAAACTTTAGCATCACTGATAGATTGTTAGAACAGAAGCACCCCAAGGTCAGGGGAATCTTCTGACTACTGTCTCCTCTAGAAGCTATATCCCACCAATATGAAATCAGATTTGGGAGAGCATAACTGTGAAAGAATCTTATAAAAATAGAATAGAGATTTGGTTCATGACATGGAGCAACCGTGACAGTACACACATCATAAGTAACAGAGATTTTGCTATTTTATTTAACATAGACGGCTTCATGGACTCAAGCATATACAACACAGAATCATAAATGAATGAGCATTTTGCTTTTGGGAGACACAATCTTTTATAGTTCAGGGCACACAGAGTAGGAGTCTAAGGATCTAAGGATTTAAGGCGCAACAAGGATGAGAATTGTGATGTTGAGATTGTCTTAAAGACTGTCTGGGAAACCTGTCTCAAAGGTTGTCTTTAAAGAATGCTGACTAAACAATCTCAGGAAGGATGATCTGATTAAGAGTTTCAGTTTCTTATCATTCTATGCAAACAGGATATTCTGGGAAACTGACTTCATCATAGTTGAGAAAGGAGCAGGATGGATTCCCATCATTGGGATGGACAAATTACTTCTTCACATTTTCTTTAAAATGGTTTAGTTTCCTTCCACACTCCTTTATCATCCCCCATGCCCCACTCTCCCACTTCCACCCCACTTCGCTTAATTCCTTTGTAGAGATGGGGATGGGGAAGTCCTTAGGGATAGAAATTTAAATATTATTAAAGATAAAAATGTATCAATAAAATAACATGTATATAGAGATAAAGATATAACTATAGATATAAATAGATAAAGATATATAAAGTCATTTGACATAATATGGAGTACAGGAAAGAGAACCAGAAGGTAAAACATTCACACCTTTACTTTGAGAACTCTGTATGTCTTTATCTTTTTTCTCTTGGTTCTCAAAAACATATATGAATATGCCTATGTATAAATATGCAAATGAAGATGCTCAAGGAACAAAGAAAAATAAAAGGGGATGAATTAGCATTTTTGATAGCTAAAGTTCATTTTAAGAAGTTAAAATAATTAAGTGTAAGTTTAATTTGTTTTCTTGTTTTTAAAGTCAGAATAACAATTTATTCATTAAAAATAAGAAAAATGGGAGGGCAAAGGTGTTTAATATAGGAGATATGCCAAAATCTTCTATTCAAGAGAAAATTAGAGAATTTCATATTTTAAGAAAGAGAAATTGGCATTGGCATTTTATATTTTTAAAGTATCCACAGCAAGAATAGAAAAGTGGAAGGGTTCCTTGTTCCATCAGTGGAAAATGCTCAGTGGATATTTGTTGATGATGCTGATGCTGTCTCTCACAAGCCATTCTAGAGCTATAAGAGAGAAGGCAATGTGTCGCTATTTATGAAGTACTCATTGTTGATTTAAAATCAGAGGGTCATATTCTTCCCTCTTTGTCATGTTGTCTCTCCGTTACTCTTTTCAATAGGAACATGATATGTGAAAAACAAATTGGACAATGTGACAGGTCTGTACCATGCCCATATCACTCTATGATTCTGTCTTCACAGTGCTGGCTGGCCCAAAGTAAGAAAACTGTCACTATAATATTCACTTAGCTTTTTAAATTAAAAACTTCATGAGAGCATACTGTCCTCAGCCACTTCCTATTGAATTACCAACTCAGGAGTCTGGATGGTGGAATCTTAATTTTGAGATGTGTATCCCTCAGGCTCATTTGACTCTGCTTGGTCCCGTGGTGCTTACATATGCTTATCAAGACTTCTGGTGGCTTTTTGATCATTAATAGGTAGAATGTGACAATAGGAGACCCCTCCTAGAGTGTGTTTGGTATGCTTTCCCCTTGTTGCCAAGGACTAAATGGTGAGGAGAGGGAACCATTTGTTAGTAAAGGTGATAGACTGCTGGATTGTTTGAAAGTGAACACATTGGCAGATTCTTCTTAGCTAAAACTGCCAGGCTGATGGAGGAATTCCATGATTTTGATAATAGAAGTACCCTGAACTTGATTCTGAGGCTGTGGAGCAGTTGTGTGCCATGGAATTAGTTAATGAGGCTTTCTTTATTTGAGTTTTGGAATGCCTCCAAAAGCCACTCGGGAGGGAAATGAACAAATGTCTTTTTGTTACCTCCAGATAAATCTTCATGATGAAATGCAGGGCTGCTCTGCCTGATCAGTCTTCTCCCTTCTTCCTCCTCAGTGGACACTCAATTACCAAAGAGGCCCAGGGAGAAAATAAGAGAAGGCCCTCATTCTTCTTTTGTTGTCCTTACTTTTTCTTGTGGTGGTATCTTTGTTTTTTGTTTGCTTATTTAAATAAATGAAGAAAAGTTTGAGAATTCTTGATACAGAAAAGAGAATATTAATTTGATAGCTTTCTGATATTCTCAAATAATGAATCCTGTGAAGTGGTTACATATATTCAAATTTACATTATTCAAAGTTATAATTATATAAATTATGGCTATTGATTATAGCTCAATGGAAACATTCTATGTGAATTCAGATAATACATTTACTTCATGATATTCATTATTCTCCTTAAGCTGTAACTAGTTATAAAATGCCACATATAAATACCTATGGGATAGATTTGTGCATTTCTTTTTGGCACTTAGATTGGGATAGGGGTGGTGACTACATTAATTTAAATAAGAAGGAATTATCTATCAAAGTTACATTTCCTATTTTGATTCTCCAATATGTCAAAATAATGTATCTTTAAATAGCTGAATTTTGGCATATTAGTGAATTTGAAGTCTTTTCTTTGGTTTTGTTATTTTGGAATATATTAGTTTTGTATTACAGTTTTTGTTTGCATGAATAGAATATTCACAAAAAATAAATCTCTTTTTTGATGGGACTTTATTTTTCCATTCCATCTAGAGAAATAACCATAGAAAATCTAAATGACATAGTGTCTTTTCTTTTTTGAAAATTTATAATTAGATAAAAGTTACTACCCTGTTCATGGGCATAATGTTCTTCAAAACAAAAGTATTTAGGAGCAAATGTTTATTTAAGAATTAAAGTTCTCCTGGAAAATGAACAAATGCCCATCAATTGGAGAATGGCTGAATGAATTGTGGTATATGAATATTATGGAATATTATTGTTCTATAAGAAATGACCAACAGGATGATTTCAGAAAGGCCTGGAGAGACTTACATGAACTGATGCTGAGTGAAATGAGCAGGACCAAGAGATCATTATATATTCCACAACAATACTATATGATGATCAATTCTGATGAACGTGGCTCTCTTCATCAATGAGATGAACCAAATCAGTTCTATTCATTCAACAATGAACAGAACCACCTACATCCAGCGAAAGAACTCTGGAAAATGAGTATGAACCACTACATAGCATATCCAATCCTTCTGTTTTTATCTGTCACATTTTTGATTTCCTTCTCAGGTTAATTTTACCTTATTTCAAAGTCCAATTCTTCTTGTGCAGCAAAATAACTATGGGTATGTATACATATATTGCATTTAACATATACTTTAACATATTTAACATGTATTGATCTACCTGCCATCTGGGGGAGGGGGTTGGGGGAAGGTGGGGAAAAGTTGGAACAGAAGGTTTTGCAAGGGTCAATGCTGAAAAAATTACCCATGCATATATCTTGTAAATAAAAAGCTATAAAAAAAATAAAAGTTTTCCTCAGTCATTTTATCTAGAATATGTAATATTCACACTTTTTTAGTGAAATAAATTTAATTCTGACTATAAAGTTTGGCCCTTTTGCATCAAAACTTTCTTATTTCATTCTCTTACTATGAGTCTCATATTTTTTTAAATGGTGAAGAAGAAAAAGGAAAATTGTTTGGTTTATCAGGAGAAAGCATCTTACCTAAGTATATTGCTTAGTCATCTATAGATACAGTAGTGTATAACTGGAGGGAGGAAACTTTAAAACTTGTTTATAAGACAGTATTCTTCTCTAGGGTCAAATAGGGGAGGAGGGAAGACTTAGGAAGTTTAATAGCTAACATTTATATAGCATTGTAAGATGTGCAAAATGCTTAAAAAAATAACTCATTTTATCCTTCCAACCACTTGGAAGGTAAATGCAATTATTGTTTGCATTCTACAGATGAGAAAATTACAGCAGACAAAAGTCAAATGACTTGTCCATGGTAGCACAGTAAGTTTGTCTAAGGCTGCATTTGAATTGAGGTCTTTCTGACTGCAAGCCTCTGTTCTATTCATTGTTTCATCTAGCCATTGAGTTCAAGAAAAGAGTACTGGAAAGGAAAGCAATGAAAACAGCAGTTTGAGAAAGATTTTAGATATAAATCTCTTTAATACATTTCAATATATTGGAATACCTGTATTCTTGTCCTTCAAACCTTTATCATAGTTTGCCCCTAAGAATTAAAACCAGTTGCAGATTGGCATGTGGTTAACAGATTAAGTTTGAATACCACTTGGCTGATTTAGTCCTTGCTCATCCTCCAAGATTCAGTTCAAGTTACAACTCTGCCATGGAAGACAAATTCAACCCAAACCTCATTCTTTCCCTTCTGATTCACAGTACTTATTATCTGTACAACTTAGTTGACAGGCACATATTATGCTGTGAAATATCTTATTAGGTAATAAATCACAATAACTATATTATATTTTTATTTAATACTTAAGGAATTTATGCCTTATCTCCCTAAATTATATGTTTTCCATTAGAGAAAGGACAGAGACACATAAATCATGGATCTTCTATCTCCTGTAGTATTTGGCATACTATTCTCTCCATAGAAGGAACTTAATAAATTCATCATCAATAAAATGATGGAATTAAACAAAATGTTTTCTGTTGAATCCTAAATGTTTAAGTGGTTGACTCATTATCACAATTCCAATATAATTGTTGAAAAATTTTTCATCTTTTCTGTTGCTTCCAATTCCTTTTCAGACCTTGTTTAATCTCAATAGATGACCTCACCTCTGATTTTAATAAGAAGATTGATCCTATTAGATATGAATTCTTTATCTCCTTTTCCCATACCTGAAATTCTCTCTGTGTCTTCATTCCTTTTCTTCTCTTTCCATTCATTCTGAGAGGATAAGATTGTATTAAAAACCATGCTCAAGGAAGAATTTAGGGTATAATCTTCTCACCCACTAAGTTTTAGGATCTTAAAAATGTGACTCAAAAAGATCCTTGTACTAGACTGTATTTTGATCAATAACATAAATACCGCTTTCTCTAAGAAAGGGTAGAGAATTATATTCAATGACTGACAAGCACATAGACTGAGGAATCAAAAATTCTAGCTCAATAGAAAACTATCAAAAATATCATATACAAATTGAGACTATATTTTAGCAACAAGCTAATATAAATACACACATTCTGGAAGAGAAAACAATAGTTTACGAAACAAAACTTAAGATCTCTTTGGGTTTCCCTGACAGAAGATCATCTATTCTATGAGTTGCAAATCTCAAACAAGGTGAAAAGGTGAGAAATCAATTTGATTATATCCCTGATCTGAGCTAAATGTGCGTGGTGGAAAGAGTTAAAAGATTTGAGTTCAATTTCCACTTTTCCTACTTACTATTTTGCATTACCTTGGATAAGTCATTTTAACTGTAAATTCTTCAGCTTCCTCATTGGCAAACTGAGAGGTTTGGATTAGATAATTTATAGGGTGCCTTATGCCCTTAAATTGATGATCATGTCTCCTTTTATGATTTTCTGTACTTCTGGTCCGGTAAGAGCAGACATCTGAAAGCCTATCAATAATCACTTTTTTTTTTTTTTTTTTTTTATTGCTAGCTAGCATCTTTAAAGCTTACTCTATAAATGTTGAGATAGTTGATAAAAAAAGATTAATTTTTTTCATTCCCACTTCTATGCCAGACCTGATGATCTTTTTTGGAAGCAACATATAAAGGTTTGTTCTGGATTAAGAAGGCTCTACTTTATTGGCAATGCATAGCTATGTACTCAGTTTAGTTGAATGTCCCATCATTGGTTCTTTTTCACATGTTATTTTGACTAGAGCTTCATGGTATATAATTGTCTCTCTACTTTAGTAGGTTCCAGGAAGTTATTACAATACGTTGAAGTATACCTAAGCAATCAAACACTTCTGATCAAGCTTATCTCTACATTTGAGTCCCTGATGTCCTCTCTACCAACCACATACATTGTTCTTTTTTCCATTAGTTCTTTTTCTTTTTCTTCAGACATGTTCAGGTTATTGCTATCAAAATAAGCAGATAAAACAATAATTTTTTTTCTCTTGAGCTGTTACCTTCTTCATTTATTTTTCCAACTCTCTTCTGACTGTTAAAACTTCAAAAAAAGAATGTTCTTTCTTCATTATATGCTTGAACTTGTAATCTGGCCACTGTGCTAGAACTGTTCTCTTCAAAACTATGAATAATATGAAAATGTATGCAAAATATGTTTCATATTTGGTTCCTCCTGATACTTCAAGGGATATCCTTCCCCCATATGCCTTCTCCCCTCCCCATTTCCTTTGATTGTGGTATATTCCAGAACCCTTTCATAGCTATATGACTATTCATGGCTTAGAAAATAAAAGTCACCAAAATTATTTATTTTATTGAGAGTGAGGACCATTAGCCCTCATCATCAACTTTGTAACTTTCTCCTAAAGTCCTCTGGGCCTTGTCATCTACCTTGTTTCTACCACATGTGTGTATATTATATACACATACAGATCCATATGAATGAAATTTTTCATATAAAAACCATGTACATATATCAAATATACATATATTTGTTCTGTATGTGTTGTGTTAATATACATATACATGTATATATAATTATATACATACAAAATTATATAAACACACACACGTGTGTGTGTATGCATGTGTGAACTTTTGAAACACTTTTAATCAATAGAATTGTAGCATACCAACTAGATAGATAGAAAATTAACTGTATGTATTGCTGGCATTTCTTTTTAAAATGAAAGTATCAATCCCTAATATGGAGAAAAAGAACAGAGTATGAAAAGTATGTTGGAGCTATTTAATGGTGTAGGGATAAAACATAAAGAGGATTGTTGTGGAGTAAGAGAGGAAAGGTCAGGGCTTTGGGAAAAGAATGATGTGTTGATGGGGCCTGAATAGATGACTTTGTTTCTCAGAATTTCTGAATTCCAGTTAGTGGTTTGAGAAAAGCCTGGAATCCAGTCACACACCAAACCTAGGGCAGCTTGGGCTTTCTGTGAGTGTTTTAGGACAAAAGTAGAAAGTCCCATAGTGGGGCAGCTAGGTGGCGCAGTGGATAGAGCACCAGCCCTGAATTCAGGAGGACCCGAGTTCAAATCTGGTCTCAGACACTTAACACTTCCTAGCTGTGTGACCCTGGGCAAGTCACTTACCCCCAGCCTCAGGAAAAAAAAAAGAAAGAAAGAAAGTCCCATAGGGAGTTCAGGGAGTGGACTCTATAGAAATGAAAATGGGAGGGCATAAAGACACAGGAGCTACAGGAAGTACTCTAATAAGTCTCTCATAAACTTTCTTGTCCCCAGATAGTTAACCCTTTCACCCCCAAGATCATGGTGGTGAGGAAGTAACTGTGAACTCCTAGGCTTTTTCATCTGACTTACTACAGGTCCTAAGAACTATAGTGCTTGGTAAATTTGATTTGTTGTTCTTTCCAACCATTCCTCCTTCACACTGACACTATCCTCATTTAGGACCTCAGTCATTCTTGTAAGCCTCATAACTGTTTTTTTCTTCTTCTAGTATTTTTCTTTTCCAATTCATTCCCTATATCGCTGCAAAAGTAAGTTTCTTAATATGTATAAGTATGATCATGTTCTTAACCCATTCAAGAAATATCAGTGATTTTCACTCTCTACAAATAAAATATTCCTTAACATGACATGCAGTATCCTCCATAATCTAGGTCCAACAATTCTTCCTATCCTTACTTCATAGTATTTCCCCTCTCAAACCCTAAACTTTATTTACATTGGATTTACTCACAGTTTGCTAATCTTGTTCTTCCCTCTTTCACCTCCAAGCTTTTGGTTATCCCATTGAGGATGCTGAAAATGATCTCTTACACTCTGAATCTATCAACAACCTTCTCCTTTTTCAAGATTCAAATATGGTTCACCTTCCTTCATTAAATCTGCTGTAATTCCTCCCTCTTAGCATTTCACAGGCCACTCTGTCCTTTACTATGCATTTAATAATTGATTAGCTTATTTGCTAGTTATTTATACACATCCTACTTTTCTTTTCCATTAATCTATGCAATCTGCATTCTTCTGGAGATTTATAGGGTTGTGTATCCCAACTCTACAGTATTTCCTGTCTTTGTTACAATAGATTGTTAGAGTTGAAATGAATCTTAGAGGTCACTTTCTCCAAACCCTTCATTTTGTACATGAGGAAACTGAGGAAAATATAGATTGTGATAAGCACACATACACACACATATCCTTAGAACGTATTATTATGCCTTCTACAAAGTAAGTGCCAAATTATTTGAATTGAATTTATTGATTGATTTAAAAACTTCTTTTAACTCGATTACTCAGATTTATTTCCAAGAGACTCATGCCTTTTTTTTTTTTTTTTAAATCTCAAATCAACTTGGTAGGTCACCTTTCAGGATCAATAGCAGTACCTTGCATTTCAAAGGAGTTAAAAGGCTATTATTTATAAAAATAATTTGTAAAGCTTCCCCATTCATTTTTAGAGACTTTGTGCCTCTTAAGATAGATTAAATGTGTGTATGTGTGTGTTTTGGGGGGGGAGTGTGTGTGTCTGTGCATGTGTAGTAAGTATATGGCATATTAAATCTCTTATTTTAGCCACCTAATCTTACAACAAACAGAATAGCCATCGGTTTGACAATCCTTGGTTATAGAAAATCCAATTTCAAGAATATAGCAATATCCAGAAGGCAGGAGTTGGCTACTGGGGTATGTGCCTGGGATGGAGAATTGGTGTGGGAGGGACTGGGGTGGGAGGAAGAGGGACCTCTATATAGAATTCAGCTCTAATAGGAATTTTAGAGATCATCTATTGCAACTCTACTGCATTATAGATAAGAAAATTGAGGCCATAGAGGAGGATTTATTTGTTCAGAATCACAGTTAGTACATAATAGAATGTGCGTTTGAATACAGGTTTTCTGATCTCTAAATCTAATGCACTCTCCAATGAAAGATTGTATATCAGGAGTATTGTTTCTGTCCCTTTTTAGAATTAAATTTTCCTTCAAATTACTGGACAGTTCCATCTCGCAGAATGTAAGATTCTTAAGGGCAAGGACTGTGTTCATTGTTATCTTTGTATTTATCACATAGTATAATGCTAATATATAATAGTGTTTGGGTTCCAAGGCCAAACTTGCCTTTTATTCCAATTACCTTTAGATTTTCTGCTTTTGTATTCCAGTCTCCCATGATAAATATGACATCTTTTTTAAATGGTATTTTAGAAGATGTTTGTAGGTCTTCATAAAACTAAGCAACTGTATCCTCTTCACTGATTGGAATGTAGACTTGTGTTATTGTGATCATTGAATGATGTGCCTGGAAATTGAACAGATATTATTCTATTATTTTTGAGATTATATAACAATACTAATTCCTTTACCTTTTTATTGACCATGAGGGTTACTCTATTTCTTTGAAGTGATTCTTGTCCACAGTAGTGGATTACCTAAATTAAACTCACCCATTCCTATTCATTTAAATTCATGGATGACCATTATGTCACTGTTTAAACTTTCCATCTCCTGTTTGACCACACCAAGCTTACTTTGCTTTATAGATCTTACATTTCATATTTCTATGTGAGATTGATCTTTAAAGCTTACTTTCATCACCAGATGCATCCACAGTTGAACTTCTTTTTGGTTTTGACCCAATTTCTTCATTCTTGCTGGAGCTACCAAGGGTGTTGTTCCACTAAAGATGTTGACTGTGGATCACAACAAAATCCTTAAAAAGTTAGGAGTTCTAGATCATCTAAGTTGTCTCCTGAAGGACTTGCATATACTTTGACCAAGAAGCAGGAGTTAAAAGTAAACATGGAGCAATTGATTGGTTTAAGACTGGGAAAGGCTATATGTTGTGATCTTATTTATTTAACTTATATGCAAAGGACGTCATGTGAAAAGCCAGCCTAAATGAATCAAAAACTGGAAGAAAGGTTGCTGTAACCTCAGAAATATAGCTGATACTACTCTGATGACCTAGAGTGAAAAATTAAGAAGACAATCAAGAGAAGCCTTATCAAAATAAAGGTAAAAAAAGGACCATACAAAGCTGGCTTGAAGTTTAATATAGAAAAAAATAAAGATCCTAGCAACTAGTCTTATCACTTCTTAGCAAATAGAAGGAAAGAAATGGAAGTTATGTCAGATTTTATGTTTTATGACTTAAATATCACTTCGGATGCTGACTGTAATCATGAAATTTAGACACTTGCCACTTAGAAGAAAAGCTAGATCAAATCTGTAAAACTAAATACTAAAAAGTAGAGGGATCACCAAGCCAACAAAGTTCTGTATTGTCAAATCTAAGGTTTTTTTCCAATGAATAGCTATGAGAATTGGAATATAAGTAAATTTGAGCTCTGAAGAATCAACATTTTCAAATTATGGTGTTGGAAAACTCTTTTGAGAGTCTTTGTATAACAAGAAGATCAAAACAATACTGAAAAATTAATTCAGATTACTCATTGGAAGGACAAATACTGAAGTTGAAGCTTAAGCATTATGGCCTCATAGTGAGAAGATAGGACTCATTGGAAAAACCTGATGCTGGGAAAGATCAAAGGCAAAAAAGCAAAGGGGATAACAAGGGCTGCAATGGATAAATAGTGTTATGAAAACAACAACCAAGAGCTTGGGCACATTTTAGGAGCTAGTGGGAAGATAGAAGGGTTTGGTGTGCTATGGTCTATGGGGTCACAAAGAGTCAGACTTACAAAATAGTAAGTGTTTAATATATTCTTGGTAAATTAATATATTTTTGGCAAATGAAGTCTTAGGTTATAGCAATTACTATTTTGGTAACTATTTTGTTATTTGTTTTTTTTTTTAATATGATATGTTGGGAGTCAGCCAACTGGAAATGTGCAGGCAGATAATTGAAAATGGGTACTGGAACTCTCTCTGGAGATATTGAAGTGGATATTTTAGGCTTTCATGACTTCTGATGAATCCCATGTTTGAAGAGTGTGAGGAAAAAGAATGAATGAGAAATGAATCAGATAGTTACATAACATGACAGTGGCATCTCACAGAAGCTAAGGGAAAAAAATCAGGAGACAGCAAGGATCACATGCTATAGAGAAACCACAAAAGAAAAAGACCAATAGACACTAAACAGATTAGATGGAACAATCCTCAAAGTCAAAATTTGGGGTAGATAGAAGTCAAGTGAGTAGTGAAGAAAATTTCAAGTAATTAATTTCCTTGAGTGGGGAGATTAGGAGGAAAGTAAGCAACCAAAAATAAGGTTATAAATCTTTATGTTTAGCTGCTGTTAGCATCAAGAATTAATGTAATGCTATGGCATTAGATAAAGTGCTATATCTAGAGTCAGGAAGATGCTAGTTCAAATTCAGCTTCAGACACTTTTAAAAATATTTTAATACATTTTATTAAATATTTACTAATTGTATATAAATGTTTTGTTATTTAAAAAGTTTGACTTCCAAATTCTCTTTTTTGCATCTCCCCCCTCCTTGAGAAGATAAGCAATTTGATATTGAAAATACACATGAAGTCATGTAAAACATATTTCCATATTGACCTTTTACAAAAGAAAACAGACAAAAAAACCCAAGAAAAATATAGAGAATTTTTTAAAAAGTATCACTCTCTATTCAAAGTTTATCGGTTCTCCCTCTGAAGGTAAATAATATTTTTATCATGGGACCTGTAGAATTGTCTTGAATCATTGTTTTGATCAGAGTAGTTAAGTATTTCACAGTTGGTCATCTTTACAATATTGTTATTACAATGTCTAATATTCTCCTGATTCTCCTCACTTTACTTTGCATGGGTTCATATAAATCTTCCAGATTTTTCTGAAGATATCATGTTCCTCATTTCTTATAATAAGTAGTGTTTCAACCTGATCATATACACAGTTTGTTCATCCATTGTTGGGCATCTCCTTAAATTCCAATTATTTCAAATTAAATTTAGTCTAAATCTCTTGTTAAAAAAAAAAAAAAAGTGGCTGAAATTCCCTTAGAACTCCAGCCCACTGTTTGTAATGGCATTATAATTACTATTGCAATAAAACATTGATCTTTGATTAAAAAAAAAAAAAGGAAGGCAATTTTATTAAGGCTCTTTTTATTTTTTATTTTATTTATTTTATTAAGGCAATTTTATTAAGGATGATTTGCCTAAGGTCATGTAGTTTGTTAATAGCCAACCTAAGATCAGAACCACCCATCTTGACATACAGTTTAGGATATTTTTCACATCTCAAGGTTTTATTATTTATTATGAAGGCTTAATTTGCCTTATGTGGAGGAAATTCATAGTAATGAATTTAGATTAATGACAAACCCTGTTCCTTGATGCCACTGGTTAGCCCTATTTGTCATCAGATAACTTTCAGTTCTAAAAGGCTAAAACTACATTGATTTGGTGAGGAGAATTAAAGGTTTTCCCCTTTCAGTTTTCATTATCAGAATTACATCAAGATTGGAGATATCTGGAAATTGATTACAGCTTTGTGAGATGCATATTATGATCACCATTTTACAGTTGAGGGAGGAAGCTGAGGTGAGAAAGATAAAGTGATTTGCCTGGAGTCACACAGCTAGTAAGTGTTTGAGGTTGAATTTGAATTTATTGAACTCATTCCAGATTCAGGAGAGAGAGAGAGAGAGAGAGAGAGAGAGAGAGAGAGAGAGAGAGAGAGAGAGAGAGAGAGAGAGAGAGAGAGGGAGAGGGAGAGGGAGAGGAGAGGGAGAGGGAGAGGGAGAGGAGGAGAGGGAGAGGGAGAGGGAGAGGGAGAGGGAGAGGGAGAGGGAGAGGGAGAGGAGAGAGAGGGAGAGGGAGAGGGAGAGGGAGAGGGAGAGGGAGAGGGAGAGAGGAGAGGAGAGGGAGAGGAGAGGGAGAGGAGAGGAGAGGGAGAGGGAGAGGGAGAGGAGGAGAGGAGAGGGAGAGGGAGAGGGAGAGGGGAGAGGGAGAGAGGGAGAGGGAGAGGGAGAGGGAGAGGAGAGGGAGAGGAGAGGGAGAGGAGAGGGAGAGGAGGAGAGGAGAGAGAGAGAGAGAGAGAGAGAGAGAGAGAGAGAGAGAGAGAGAGAGAGAGAGAGAGAGAGAGAGAGAGAGAGAGAGACAGAGAGAGAGAGAGAGATTAATTTTCAAAGAAATTATGGCATCCTTGAAAAGAAGGAAGGAAAAGACTTCAAAAGGAAGATTTGGAGGAAAACATTCTACATGTGGGTCACACCTGCATGAATTCACTGAGGCAGGAGAAAGCAGGAAGAGCTAGAGAATAATAGTCGATTACTAGTCTATAGTCTATTGATGAAAAGGCAGAATGCAAGAAGGGGACCAGTGTTTATATAACCAGTGTTACATAAAATTGCTAAAGTTTTGTGTGCCAGTCTTCATTTATTTTAATAAAGAACTTTCTAGATCAGGAATTCTCAAATCTGATATCTGTGAACTTTTCTTTTATTGATAATGTATTTCATTATAATTGATTTCCTTTGCAGTACTATTTTATGCATTTAAAAACATTATTATAAGAAAAGTACCAAGGACTTAGCCAGATTTCCAAAATGATCCATGAAACAAATAAACAAAAAATATAAATAAATAAATAAGGACTCCTGTCTAGACAAAAACTTAAACCTTCTCACAGGACAGTGACTTATATTTCTTATGACTGTGTCTTTGTATTAGCCTGGTGACTTTTTTACCAAAAATCTCTAGAAGATTCTGAAGAAGAACTGAAGAGACCAGGGTATATAAGTGAAAAGAAAAGTTTCAGTTTTAAATTTCTAATTACCAATATGTATATGGAGTCTTTCCCGATGCCATAGGGTAGAAATGACCTTAATGTTTCAAGCTATATCAATAAAAAACATTCTTTATTAGACCCAAACAAGTTGG
Organism: Sminthopsis crassicaudata; assembly: GCF_048593235.1. Lineage (NCBI taxonomy): Eukaryota > Metazoa > Chordata > Mammalia > Dasyuromorphia > Dasyuridae > Sminthopsis > Sminthopsis crassicaudata. Next base: position 307,953,572 of record NC_133618.1, on the reverse strand, counting down.
AAATGCTTTGATCACAGAACACAAATAGACCATAAATCTGTTGTTACATATTCAGTTCTAGCTATTTTCAGAGATCCTCATCACTTGGTTCAGAGTGGATCATGATTTGTTGCTGTATTGTTTTACTACATCAATTGTCAAAAATCATCTATTGAAGTCTAAAGGGGTCATAATTTCTGTCATTAAAGAAAAGTCTCACACAAAAAGAATTCACCTTAATTCATTAAAGTGCAAGCATATATGTGAACCTATCTGACGAATTTTGATTTTACTTTTTGTCTGTCTCTCTAGTAGCTTATCTGCTAGATACCACCTCTATTTTCCTTTGTTATTGTGATTCAGTAGTTCAGTTTTGCTTCCTCTCCCTGACTCTATGGATCATCTTGTCCATTGGCTTTCTTGACAAAGAAACTGGAGTGATTCTCCAGTGGAATAAGATAAGTGTAAGTGTCCAAGACTGTATCTGAATTCAGGTCTTCCTGATTCCAGGCCTTGTCCTCTATCTCCTGAGCCACCTAGGTATATTGTATATGATGGAAAAGTCACAAGTTCTCCAGACATAATAGTATTTGAAATCCATTTGAACCACCTATTCTCCATACAGTTTTTAATCTACTTAAAGTCTTACCTCCCATATTCTCTTTTCTATTTGAGTTGCAATAAGGGCAGAAGGGATAGGCAAAAATCTATTTAAAACAATTTTTTTCCTCTAAAGATAAGTGTTCATGGAACAAGTATGTCCAAGGTTTGTTACTGTGCATGGTAGAGCTGTTCATTTATTTATGAATGTAAACAAAGTCCAATTAGTTTGAGCTCAAGGAAGGAGGAGGAGGAGGAAAACATGGTCACGGATGGCCTTTTACAGGGAGCCTTGTGAGCCTTGCAACTCATTTTCAAGAGCTGAATTCTGCTGGAATAAGTGTCCTATTGGAGATTGATTCTGCAGATATCATTTTCAGAGTTTGGGAAATGGCATTTAATAATTTTTAATCTTCCTCTGAATATATATTCTTTCTTCCTACAAAATTTCTGAGTTCTTGCTACATTTCCCTTTCTCAAGGCCTCCTTGCTATTTCCTCCTCCATCATTACACTGATTGCATGCAAAATTAATTATCAGTCCTGTCACATATTGCACAGCTAACAGTGGTCAGTACTGAATTATGGGAGATGCAAACGCAATTTTCAGCAGCTTAATTGCTTCTCCTGTATCCAGCGAAACGTTACATTAAATATCCACGGCGAGCAGATTGTATTCGATTTCCATAACTGGTGGTATGTCATTACCGGGATCTCCAGTACCACGGCACATGGCTATTTCTTAATTGATCTAACTCTCTGTCTCAGATGGAAGTGAATGCCTAGAGATATATACAGTTCTGTTTTGGTGGGACACAACTTTAAGTATTGAAAAGGAAGTTAGATAGGCTCAGTTTCAATCCTGTTGACTTTGGCCAAGTCATTTAATCTCATTTTTTCTCAATAACTCAGGTTGTCTAAGCAATTCTCTGGCTCAGAATTCACACCTTTGGTTCAGGCCTTTGAAGGGAGTTTATACCTTTGGACTTCTGGGGGAGAGTTTACATGTTTAAAAGAGTTTGCGCCTTTAAGAGGAGCAAGTTCATTGGTTGAAGTATTTCCCTCAGGCCCCAATGAGTTCTCACTAGTCCATTCTCTGCTAGGATAAAAGAGGAGGGAAGTAGGGAACTCAGGGGCCTGTGGAATGAACTTGCTCCCTTTAAAGGTGCAAAACTCCTTTAAACATGTAAACTCACGTGGCACTTTCAGGTTTTAAAATGTTTTACACATGATATCACATTTGATCCTCATAACTAACTTGGTAGTTATTTTTAGCTAAATATTTAAAAAAAAATTTAAAATGCTTCTAAATCTTTTGTTTGGAATAAGGCCATATTTACTACAAAATCTTTTATGATTCAACTTCTGATAAGAATCAGAATGAGACACAGTGACTTATTAGGGATTCATAATTATTTTTAGTGCATGTATTTTTCCAACTTGATTTAATGATTTTTTAATGTAATTTTACTTTGAGAAGAACATTGACATGGAGACTGTTGGCACTTATCCCCATTTATTTGATGTTTTTCTTCCAAAGAAACAAATTTTTTACAGGATAGAGAGAAAGTTGAACCTGGAGTTTTATATAACATTCAAACTTCTTGTCTTCAAGTTTGTCCTTCCTAGCAAGTGTCATCAGACAGGTTAAGGAATGGCCTTTGCTGTCACTGGATGTCACCAAAAGCAGAAAACATTAAGAAAAAGGAAAAAAAATGGAGGAAGAATGTATCTGAAAAAAAAATACAAGAGGCTCAAAAAAAAGGTTAAGATGAACAATAGTAGGGAGCCATCTATCCAGGTGTTTAGAGACATTATATGCCATCTTCACCATAGACTGCCAATCTTTGCTCCAGGTATGGGTCATTAAGGGAGGCACAGATATGAATCTTTTCTTTTCTACTGTCATTCCTGTAAGTTGATATATCAAAAAAAGTGCCTATTCCTTGACTGTGATGTCCTCCACAGAATTCTTCTGATCATTTATATCTTGGAAAGAATCAGAGACTCTGATCTAAATTTGAAAAGCTTTTATTTTTATTTTTTTCAGTCTACCATATGAGACATCTAAGAAGTCCATAAAGTTTGTTTTCAGGAAGGTGGTATTTTATTATTGTATTTTCTGCCTTTTTTCCCCTCAAGGCCTACATACATCTAAGACAAACCCAATATCCATTCCTTTCAAAATGTTGTGACTGAGAAATACTAGTAGTTTGATGAGCTTCTTCATTTGATGAGCTCTGTAGTCTCAAAGTGAGTGTTTTTCCAACTTCACAGTCTGGTTTTCTTTGTCATCTAGACTATTTTATCTTCTCAAAATACTCTGGGAATATATGAATGTAAAGGAAAGAGAAGTTAATCCTCATCTGAGTTTCTGAATGAGACATAAATAGCATTTTTATACCCTTAAGATAAAATCTTTTTTGTCCTCTTAGTCTCTTACAATTATAAATTGTAGTATCCTACAATATAATAGAAATTTCTTGAGGACAAATACTATATCAATTTTATCTTTGTATTCCCAGAACCTAGGATAGTGACTGATATTTGGTAGGCACTTAATAGCTGCTCTTCTACCAAAAACAAAACAAAACAAAATAAAAATAATTCTAGTCCCTTCCCTCTCCAAATATTTCTCATTTTAAAACTGTACATATCCTGTAATGTATGTTTATGTATATATATGTATATGTACACATGCATATATATATACACACATTATAGATAAATAGAAATGTGCATTCATAGATTATGTCTGTGTATTTGCAAATTGTCTTTTTTTTTTTTTTTTTTTGTAACAACCCCAGTGATTAACACAGTGCTTGGTACATAGTAATAAATGCTAATTGGTTGATTATTAATCAGTCAATTGATAAAATGCTAAAACCAAAGAACAATCCAAGAAAATGCTCATGTTTCTACAAAGAAACTCATTTGGCATATCTGCAAATACCTTAAGAACAATTAGAGAACTATACTCAAGCTGGAAATATAGGGCATAAAAATACAATAGGCACAGTTTTCTACAGACAGAAGAATAGTTCAGTAGAGAAGCTATACAGTGACTACTGGAAAGGAAGCATTTCCAAACTTAATCAATCAACACATTTAGTATTATTTATTTTATTTTTATTTATTTTTATTTTTAGTACATATTATTTATTAAGTATCTATTTTGTATTAGGCATGTGCTAGATTCTGGTGACACTAGTAAAAAGGGAGATAGTCTCTGCCTATTCCCAAAAGGCTTATATTCCACCGATAGTAAAAGCCTTCTTGGACTAAAGAAAATTCCAGTTATACTTATATTCTTTTAATAACTGACAATTAGCAAAGAAAAACTGGTGAGGAAAGGAATCTGGGATAAGGAATATTAGAAGAGAAAATGACAAAAAGTATTTCTAGAATCATAATTTACAAGAAGAAAAGAGCTTAAGGGTTATATGATCCAATGCTCTTATTCAAAGATGAGGAAGGAAATTCCCCCAGAGGCATTAAATGATATTATCCATGGCTACATATTGATTAAGTGGCAGAGCCAATATTTCAATATAGTTCCTCTGATTGCAAATTCAGTGTATTTTCTGTTGTATCACTCTGTTTTCCTCCATGTCAAAATAGTTTATATCTATCTTAGCTATATTTTACTCAGGACAGATTCAGAAATGAGCCATAAAGTGCTTATTTTATAATCTCATAGCAAAGAATGATAGAAGAATATAAGATTGAATTCTTATTATCATTTTTAATTTCACATTCAGTGAAAGTGACAGAATATCAGCAAAAAAGGAGATTATGAAAATCTTCTAGTGAAATTGCATTTTCTTGGTTTCAAGAAAAAAGATTCTTATTGTTCATTTCCTTGTTTAGTTTGCTCTTTCTACTGTACTCTTATTTTTTTCTTTAACATTAGGTTTTGTAATCTGTGGTAAGATTTGAGGAGATTAAGTGGGTTGATATAAAAAATACTTCTGTTTTCCCTGCAGAGCTTTTCCTCCATAAGCTTTTTTGTGGTTTTGAGGGCTCCAGGTGGTCATCAGTTGTCAGAGGGAGATGACTGACACCTATCATTTACATCCATATGGAAATATTCCAGGGGCAGCTTTTCAATGGATGGATCTTAGGGAGCTCTACATAATTCAAGATGCCAAGCTGCTTCTTATAATTGTGTATATTATATATATTATGTACAACTGCATATATTATAATTATAATATGCAATTCAAATTAGCAAGGAGATTGAAGGGAGTCCAAATTGGGAACTGGGCATGGGAATGAGGGTAGGGAAAACAAATAAAATATTCATTATGGACCTACTGTGAGCAAGGCAGTTTGTTATTTAATTATTTGTTGTATCTGACTCATGTCTCCATTTTGGGATTACTGGAGTGGTTTGCCATTTCCTTCTCCAGCTCATTTTAGATAGAGATGAGAGTGAAACAAATATGTTTGAGTGACTTGCATAGGGTCGCACAGTTAGTAAATGTCTAAAGTTCATTTTGAACTCTGGTGTCCAGGCCCTGATTGTCCCCCAAATACTTTATCACTGTTTTGCAATTGTGTAAATACTTACTTGTCACCTCTCTTTTAAATAAATCTAATGGTTATCCTTTAGGATCTAGTATATAATTCCCTGGCTTTTCATGAGCTTCATAACCTGACTCCTTCCTATCCTATCCAGTCTTTTAAAATCTTATTCACCTCTATTTTTCTAAGGTCCAGTGACATTGGTGTCCCTGATGTTCTTCAAATCTATCTCTCTATTGAATTTTCACTGATTGTTCCCTATAGATGAAATGTTCTTTCTCCTGTTTCTACCTCCTAGTTTCCCTGATTTTCTTAGCTAGAATCCTGCCTCAATCTTAGTGCCTTCCTTCTAAGATTATATCTAATTTAAACTGTATACATTTTATTTGGATATAGTTGTTTTTTTAATAGTTTTTTTATTGTCTTCTCCATTAGATCATGAACTCTCAAGGATAAGGGTTACTTTTGCCTCTGCCCTTTTGGTTGTTGCTGTGCCTAGTGCTCACCACTCTGCCTGGCACACAGATTATATGTTTAATAAATATTACTTGACTTGATTTAACTTATAGACTTAAAATTGACTCATTTCCTCATTCATCCTAAATGCTAAGCTAACTAACTGCTCATAGTTATGACACAGAATGCAATATAATTATGGCATAATATATAATTATGATATAGTATATAATATAATTTGTTACCAATATGCATCTTAACTCAGGCTGTTAAGGTCAGGATAGTACACTCACAGAGAATTTTACTATTTTACACACATAAATATTTGGAATCACTGGAATGTACATGTCATAGTAGATTAAAGGCCAGCCAACCTTTGAGTTTGGAGTACTTGGCCATATGTGCTGCCTCTGATAATATTTGCTAAAACATAAATGACTGCTCACTGGACGAGTCATTTAACTACTGTGAGAGTAGAGATCTATATATATGGAAGGAATTTACATATTGGCAAAGTCATTAGCCTAGCCCAATGTGGGAAATACTATCAAAATTGAGACAGTTCATAGAAAGTGGCCCTTGAGAGAAAGGCATGATACCTGACTGTTTGATGGATACTACCAGTCAAAGAATAAGAGAAAAAAATGAGGGGCAAATAACAAAGAAATATAAAGTCTTTAGACATTTGGAGGAGGGGTACTTGGGAATAGCTTCCCAAAGGAGGTGAAATTTGGGGTGGTTTATGAATGATGGGTAGGTTTTGGATAGTTGAGAAGGAGAAAGGAAACAGATTCTAGTTGACAGAATCCAAAATGCATGAGTAAAGATATGCTCAAATGAGAGAAATAGAGAATCTGACTACAAAGTATAAAGGAGAAAGGAGAGAGGTTAAATAGAAAAATAAAAGGAAATAATGTTGGAAAGAGAGAATAGAGCTATAATGATGTACTTAGCTCTCTATTTTTGTATCCTAACATTTCCATCAAGTCCTTTCCTGTACCCTAAGTTCTTGCCTTAAACATGAGTACCTGAATCCATGCTTTACTCCTCTATCTATTTTTGAAACTATTAGCTACTTTCATCACATGTCTTATGGGTCTTTCTGATTTTTTACATCATTCATTTATTGTTTCATTTCCAACTATTCATTCAGGAACGATTTGTTTAGGACTAACTATGTACACCACACTCCACAAGTCCCTGGAAGAGATACAAAAATAATTATAACACATTGCCCATATTGTAGCAGGGGATAGATGACATATACAATTTACAGACATACAATAACTACATAGAAATCGAGTTAAATTATATAAGAAATGTATGGAGTATAATATAAATGCTGGAGGATAGATAATTTATTGTAAAAATTTTATAGTGTCTCAATGGAGAAGGAAAAATAGAAAGAGACTGGGGGTAGAGAAACTTTGCAAGAATAATATAGCCACCATCAACACACTACTGTGTTTGGGGATAAAAAAGTATTGTTATAGGTGCTATTGATGCTGCATCCTTTTCTTGGTCCCTCAGGGTTAATTTCCTCACCTGCCAACTGGATGTTGTCTATGTGCAGGAAGAGGAATGCATTTGTGGGGAGTTCAGAATTTTGTTTCTAACAATTTGGGGGCTCATCTGGGATCATACTATTGGATTGGAGTTGATCACTACCAGCGAATAGAATGATGCTCCCACCAAGTTTGGCAGCTTTGTTACACTGGCTAAGACTTGTGCACAAAACAAGCTCTTAGAGAGAAAGGACAGCTAGCCCCGACCTTGTCTCTGGAGTTTTCTGTGCACTGCTTTCAACCAGGAAATAAGATGACGATAAAGTCTTAGAAGGATTCTTAAGTTACAGCCTGGCCAGGAAGGACAATTTCATGTGTTCTTTACAACAGAGACTACAGTCTGGATGATGGAGAAAGGCTGCACATATTACATTAGAGTAAAAGGGGCCATCTTCCCTAAAGATGGCTTGGAAGCTCAGAAGGTGGATTTTAGGAAGAAAATCCCCTAAATAAGATTGAAAGATGTTATTGTGATTTATATCCCAGAGAGCCTGCTCTAAGACTCTACCATCAGTTGCTCACTCCAGAGGTAGCTTAGATTGTCACTCAGTTATAAAAGAGATTATCTTAAAACCAAATGTACTAATACAGGCTGTGACTCCGAATTTACATGAAATAGCCAGGTGTTATCCTATAGTTAGAACACAAAAATATATGAAAGGTGAAAAAAAAAATCTCTGTCTTGAATGGCATAAATCCAATTAATGCAATGAACCATGTAGAAGATGGGAAGATGTGTGGCTCATGACTAATGGGTAAAAATCAGCAAGTGCCACTTATGATGATGTTAGGATTAACTAGTTCAATCAATCTTGCAAAAGGACCTTAGGTTGGACCTGATTGTCAAACAGAGAAATAAACCTATTACAATTACCTTTTTAAATGCCAGTTCTAACAGAGCTAGAGTGTACAGATTAGGAATCTATGCCACTAGGAAGAATAAGGGTAAAACTAAAATCAGTTTCTAGATCAAATCCAGCTAAAATCTCAGCCATTACATTCCCACTTTCATTGTCACAGATGGTCCCTCGACTCAAAGCAGTAAAAGTTAAAGACATTAGATAGAATTAGAAGTTGAGACAAGATATGGGAATATAAATGCTTGAATAGAATGGACAAAATGTATACTATGAAGAGTCTAAATAAGAATAACTTACTTTTGTGCTTCAGGTTCCCAATGAGAATATTAAAATGTATTATTTTGCTGTTTTAAAACAACACACCTGGCAAGAATTGTAGTTCTTTGTCCTATTCTTTACCTCCTATGAATAAGGGGAATATTAAGACTATACCTGTCTTTTTCCCTGAACCTGGAAATTACTTTGCTTACCTCTCACTACAAGACAAGGGATTCTATAATCTGGGAACCTTTAAAGCCTGTGTTTGAACTAGAATGTTACTCAGGATAGCAATTGTTATGCATATACTCTGAGCAGACCTCCGGTGGTGCTATGAAGAAATCATTCTCAGACTAATCTCACCTATGAATTGGGTGCATACCTTTGCTCTAGTCCAATTGGGCATTTCATTTACCCTCACAATTGAGAAGGAAATCAAAGAGCAAGGAACAAGGAAAAAGATTAAGAAGAAATAAGAAACATGGGTCCTTTGATGAATAAATATCCTTGGACTGCATTGAGGTCCCTAGAGGAGTTCCTGATGAGTTTAAGGCTAGAAACCAACTTCCTTTTTGGTGGGTCACTATAAAAATGTGGTTTGGATAAATTATATTTATTATAACTAACAACAATTTATAAATTACACCACGAATGCAACAAAAGGAATAGGAGAACAATTAACTTCTACTAATGAGATTATTTGGAAAAATAGATTGGCTCTAGATATGATATTAGCAGAGAAAGGGGAGTTTATAAAATGATAGGAGGTAATTGCTGTACTTTTATCCCAAAAAGTACTACACCTGATAGGACTATAACTAAAGCCTTACAAGGACTTAAGCACTATCAAAAGAACACAAAACTCAGGCATCAACAATCTGATAATAGGTTGCTTAGAATCATGGTTTGGCAAATGGAAGGGAATGGCTGTCTCTATCATGAGCTCCCTAATTGTAATATCTGGAGTTTTAATAGCAGTCGGATGTTTCATAGTCCCTTGTGTAAGGGACTTGGTACAAAGACTCACTGAGACTGTCTTAATTCAGCAAAGACCAGTTTAGTATAAACTGAATAACCTGTTTCTAATGAAAGAACAGAGATCAATTGGCAGAGGTTTGTATTTCTACTCTTGAGAAATTTGAAGAACATGAAAAATTTTTTTTTATTATATATATATATATATATATATATATATATATATTTTATAATATTATCCCTTGTATTCATTTTTCAAAATTACCCTCCCTCCCTCTATTCCCTCCCCCTGACGACAGGCAATACCATACATTTTACATGTGTTACAATATAGTCTAGGTACAATACATGTGTGCGAATATCATTTTCTTGTTGCGCAATAAACATTAGAATCTGAAGGTACATGCAACCTGGGCAGACAGATATTAGTGCTAACAATTTTCATTCCCCTCCCAGTGTTTCTTCTCTGGGTGCAGCTACCCCTGTCCATCACTGATCAACTGGAAGTGAGTTGGATCTTCTTTATGTTGAAGATTTCCACTTCCATCAGAATACATCCTCATACAGTATTGTTGAAGTGTACAGTGATCTTCTGGTTCTGCTCATTTCACTCAGCATCAGTTGATTTAAGTCTCTCCAGGCCTCTCTATATTCCTCCTGCTGGTCATTTCTTACCGAGCAATAATATTCCATAACCTTCATATACCACAATTTACCCAACCATTCTCCAACTGATGGACATCCATTCATCTTCCAGTTTCTAGCTACAACAGTTTGATAACTTTTTGGGCATAATTCCAGATTGCTCTCCAGAATGGCTGGATTCTTTCACAACTCCACCAGCAATGTATTAGTGTCCCAATTTCCCCACATCCCCTCCAACATTTGTCATTATTTGTTCCTGTCATCTTAGCCAATCTGACAGGTGTGTAGTGGTATCTCAGAGTGGTCTTAATTTGCATTTCTCTGATCAGTAGTGATTTGGAACACTCTTTCATGTGAGTGGAAATAGTTTCAATTTCTTCCTCTGAGAATTGTCTGTTCATATCCTTTGACCATTTATCAATTGGAGAATGGTTCGGTTTCTTATACATTATGGTCAGTTCTCTATATATTTTGGAAATGAGACCTTTGTCAGAACCTTTGTTTTTAAAAATATTTTCCCAATTTGTTACTTCCCTTCTAATCTTGTTTGCATTAGTATTATTTGTACAGAAACTTTTTAGTTTGATGTAATCAAAATCTTCTATTTTGTGATCAATAATGATCTCTAGTTCTCCTCTGGTCATAAATTCCTTCCTCCTCCACAAGTCTGAGAGGTAGATTATCCTCTGTTCCTCTAATCTATTTATTATCTCCCTCTTTATGCCTAAATCATGGACCCATTTTGATCTTATCTTGGTATATGGTGTTAAGTGTGGATCCATATCTAATTTCTGCCATACTAATTTCCAGTTTTCCCAACAGTTTTTTCCGAATAATGAATTTTTATCCCTAATGTTGGAATCTTTGGGTTTGTCAAAGACTAGATTGCTATAGATGTACCCTTTTTTGTCCTTTGTATCTAATCTGTTCCACTGATCTACTGGTCTATTTCTTAGCCAATACCAAATGGTTTTGGTGACTGCTGCTATATAATATAGCTTTAGATCAGGTACACTTAGACCACCTTCCTCTGAGTTTTTTTTTCATTAGTTCCCTTGCCATTCTTGACCTTTTATTCTTCCATATGAATTTTGTTGTTATTTTTTCTAGGTCATGGAAATAGTTTCTTGGGAGTCTGATTGGTATAACACTAAATAAATAGATTAGTTTGGGGAGTATTGTCATCTTTATTATATTCGCTCGGCCTATCCAAGAGCACTGAATGTCTTTCCAATTATTTAAATCTGATTTTATTTTTGTGGCAAGTGTTTTGTAATTTTTCTCATATAATTCCTGACTTTTCTTTGGTAGATGGATTCCCAAATATTTTATACTCTCAACATTTGTTTGGAATGGAATTTCTCTTTGTATCTCTTGCTGTTGCATTTTGTTAGTGATATATAAAAATGCCGAGGATTTATGTGGATTTATTTTGTATCCTGCCACTTTGCTGAAATTTTGAATTATTTCTAGTAGCTTTTTAGCAGAGTCTTTGGGGTTCTCTAAGTATACCATCATGTCATCTGCAAAAAGTGATAGTTTAATTTCCTCATTTCCTACTCTAATTCCTTGAATCTCTTTCTCGGCTCTTATTGCCGAGGCTAGCGTTTCTAGTACTATATTGAATAGTAATGGTGATAGTGGGCAACCTTGTTTCACTCCTGATCTTACTGGGAAAGGTTGCAGTTTATTTCTATTGCATATTATGCTTACTGACGGTCTTAAATATATATTCCTGATTATTCTAAGGAATAATCCATTTATTCCTATACTCTCAAGAGTTTTTAGTAGGAATGGATGTTGGATTTTGTCAAATGCTTTTTCTGCATCTATTGAGATGATCATATGGTTCTTATTAATTTGATTATTAATATGGTCAATTATATTAATAGTTTTCATAATATTAAACCAGCCCTGCATTCCTGGAATAAATCCTACTTGATCATAGTGTATTATCTTGGAGATGATTTTCTGAAGTCTTTTTGCTAATATCTTATTTAAGATTTTAGCATCAATATTCATTAAGGAGATTGGTCTATAATTTTCTTTCTCAGTTTTCGATCTACCAGGTTTAGGTATCAGTACCATGTCTGTGTCATAAAAGGAGTTTGGTAGGACTCCTTCATCCCCTATTTTTTCAAATAATTTATATAACATTGGGGCTAATTGTTCTTTAAATGTTTTGTAGAATTCACATGTGAATCCATCTGGCCCTGGGGATTTTTTCCTGGGGAGTTGATTAATAGCTTGTTCTATTTCTTTTTCTGAAATGGGACTATTTAAGCAATTTATCTCCTCCTCTGTTAGTCTAGGGAGCCTATATTTTTGGAGAAAGTCATCCATTTCACTTAAGTTATCAAATTTATTGGCATAAAGTTGGGCAAAGTAACTCCTTATTATTTCTCTAATTTCCTCTTCATTGGTGGAAAGATCCCCCTTTTCATTTGTAAGACTATCAATTTGATTTTCCTCTTTCTTTTTTTTGATCAAATTTACCAAAGGTTTATCTATTTTATTGGCTTTTTCATAAAACCAACTCTTGGTTTTATTTATTAATTCAATAGTTTTTTTACTTTCAATTTTATTGATTTCTCCTTTTAATTTTTGTATTTCGAGTTTAATTTTTGGTTGGGGGTTTATAATTTGGTCTTTTTCTAGCCTTTTAAGTTGTAAGCCCAATTCGTTAATCTTCTCTTTCTCAATTTTCTTCAAATAAGCCTCTAAAGATATAAAATTTCCCCTTATTACTGCTTTAGCTGCATCCCAAAGATTTTGATATGATGTCTCATCATTATCATTATCTTGGGTGAAATTGTTAATTGTTTCTATAATTTGCTCTTTCACCCAGTCATTCTTTAAGATGAGATTATTCAGTTTCCAATTACTTTTTGGTCTATTTACCCCTAACTTTTTACTGAATGTAGCTTTTATTGCATTGTGATCTGAGAAGAAGGCATTTATTATTTCTGCCTTCCTACATTTAATTTTGAGATCTTTATGTCCTAATATATGGTCAATTTTTGTATAGGATCCATGAACTGCTGAGAAGAAAGTATATTCCTTCCTATTGCCATTCAGTTTTCTCCAAAGGTCTATCATACCTAGTTTTTCTAATGTTCTATTTACTTTTTTAATTTCTTTCTTGTTTGTTTTGTGGTTTGATTTGTCTAAATCTGAGAGTGCAAGGTTGAGATCTCCCACTATTATAGTTTTACTGTCTATTTCTTCTTGCAGTTCTCTTAACTTTTCCTTTAGAAAGTTAGATGCTATACCACTTGGTGCATATATGTTTAGTATTGATATGGCTTCATTATTTATGCTACCTTTCAGCAGGATATAGTTTCCTTCCTTATCTTTTTTAACGAGATCTACTTCTGCTTTTGCTTGATCTGAGATAAGGATAGCTACCCCTGCTTTTTTGGCTTTACCTGAAGCATAATAGGCTCTGTTCCAACCTTTTACCTTTACTCTGTATGTATCTCCCTGCTTTAAGTGTGTTTCCTGTAGACAACATATTGTAGGGTTCTGCTTTTTGATCCAATCTGCTATCCGTCTCCGTTTGATGGGATCGTTCATCCCATTTACATTTACAGTTAAAATTACTAATTCTGTGTTTCCTGCCATCGTATTATCCCCAGATTATACTTTTTTCCCTTTACCCCCCTGATCCCCCTCCCCGATATTTTATTTACAGACCCCCCTTGTGACGCGCAACCCTCCCTCTTTTTTTTTTTTTTTTTTAGGATCCCTCCCCCCTCCCTCCAAGTCCCTTCACTTATTCTCCTTTTCCTTTCCCCTTTTCCTCTCCCCCCTTTTAATGAGGTGAGAGAAAATTCTCTGAAAAACAAATATGTTAATTATTTACTCTTTGAGCCTCTTCTGATGAGAGTAAGATTCACACAATGATTCTCCCCCTCACTAAGTTCCCTCAGATATGGTGTATTTTCTATGTCTCTTCCTGGGATGTAGTTTCCCTCTTTTTATCACTCCTTCCCCTTTTTCTGAAACAACCTCCTTCCCTTTACTACACCCCCTTTTTTTTCTTTTATATCAGTAAAATCAAATTATCCTTGAGTATTTTTTATATACCCACAACAGAGTTACAGTTCTCAAGGGTTCTGTGTACCTTTTTCTGTTTCTCTTCAGTCTTGTGGATGTAGATCAAATTTTTTGTTTAAGTCTGGTTTTTTTCTTAGAAACATATAGAATTCCTCTGTTTCATTGAATGACCATCTTCTTCCATGGAAAAAGATGCTAAACTTAGCTGGGTAGTTCATTCTTGGTTGCAGTCCTTGATCTTTTGCCTTTCGGAATATCAGGTTCCAGGCCCTTCTATCTTTTAATGTGGAGGCAGCCAGATCTTGGGTGACCCTTATTGTGGCACCTTGGTATTTAAATTGTTTTTTTCTAGCTGCTTGCAGGATTTTCTCCTTTGTGTGGTAATTCTGCAGCTTAGCCACAATATTCCGTGGTGTTCTTTTTTTAGGGTCTATTTCAGAAGGAGTTCGATGAATTCTTTCCACATCTACTTTCCCTTCTGTTTCTATTATCTCTGGACAGTTCTCTTTGATAATTTCCTGTAAAATAGAATCTAGGCTCTTTTTTTGGTCATAGTTTTCTGGAAGTCCAATAATCCGCAGATTATCTCTCCTAGATCTATTTTCCAGGTCTATAGATTTTCCCAGTAAGTATTTGACGTTGTTCTCCAGCTTCTCATTTTTTTTGTTTTGTTTGACTGATTCTTGGGTTCTCTGTGAATCATTCATTTCTATTTGTTCCATCCTGACTTTTAAGGAGTTATTTTCTTCTTTCACATTTTTTAGTTCTTTTTGTAAATGCCCAATTTCGTTTTTAAATGAATTATTTTGCTCTATTGAATTTTTTTTCCATTTCCCTAATTTTTTTTTTTGAGAATTATTTTCTTTTTCCAATTCAGAAATTCTATTTTCTTGAGACTTTTTTATCTTTTCCAATTCAGAAATCCTACTTTCCTGTGTTTTTTTAACCTTTTCTAATTCACTAATTTTGTTTCCCTGCATGTCCTGTGAATTCTTTATTTTTTCCAACTCCAATTTCAGGACGTTGTTATTCTCTATCATAACTTCCCTTTCTTTTCCCCATTTTTCTTCGATCTCCCTCAATTTTTTATGAGTTTCTTCTAGGAGAGAGTTATGTGATGGGGGGCAGGGATCGTTCCCCTTTAGGTTGTTGTCTGTTGATTCTCTGCTGTTAACTTCCTCGGGGTTGGATACCCGCTCTTTCTCTGTATAGAAGGAATCTATGGTTTTTCTAGCTTTTTTGCTCATACTTAAAAAAATCTTTTGGGGTCTGTCCCTGGGGTAGGAAATTATTTACTTCTTTACCAGCTTCCTCCCAGACCGGATGGATGCAGCGGCCCCTGTGCCTGAGCTAAGATAGAGCTCTGGGAGAGAGTTCCCCACCCCCTCCCTGGAAGTGCCTCAGAGGTGATTAGCACTACTGTGCTTCGAGGGCGTAGAATAGTGAAGACAGCAGGAAGCTCAGCCTATGTGTCCGGGTGGGGAGTGGATGTCTGCAGCAGGTGACATGAGAAGCCCCTGCGCTCAAACTGGAAGTGTCTGCCAGAAACCGCGGTCCCTAGTTCAAAGGTTCCGCTTCTCTGGGACTTCCTGGAGCTGAGTTCCACTCCCTCCAGCTAAGCTAGGCAGTGTGTGTTGCCTTGGGCCGTATCCACCCACTTGTCAGTCTCTTAACTATTCTCAGGAGGTAGCTGAGGCCACACACCCTGGTGCCGAGTCTGCCGAGTCACCCCCAGGGTCCGGGGAAAATCTAATCTGAGTTTTAAAATATTTTGGCTTTCTCTTCTGAACTGCTAAATAATTAGCAGAGAAGAGCTAACAGCCTGTGCCAGATTCCTTTACCTCAGTGGCTTCTCTGACCCCAGAGCCCCTCCCAGCGCAATGGGCGCAGTGTGCCACTACCCCACCGTCTGTGCTGGTCTCTCTTATTCCTCCCCTGAGAACTGACCTTTCCTGTTGAAACTCCAGATTCTCTTCAGCTGGTAAGTCGTGCTTCCAGTCCTTGTGGTATCTATCAGTCCTGAGCTAATTCTGAGACTTAATTTATCTAATTGGTTGTGAGGGAGTGAGGACGTTCACTGAGTCGTGTGTTTCTTCTCCGCCATCTTGGCTCTGCCCCCTAGGAACATGAAACATTTAAAGTCTAAAAAAGAAAGAGGAGGGATTGTGAGAAACAAAATAGCTATGTTTCCATAAACCAGATGACCAAAAAAAGGAAATAGTTCAGAAAAGGGGAACCAGTTGAAACCAGCTACAACTGGGTAAAACTGGTTGTAGAGTTAAATTAGCTAAAAGTAGAACAAAGGTCATAGCTTAGCAGGAGAATGCATGCTTGAATGCTTTATGAATATTAATTTTTCTGCCTCTGGGTAGAATGAACAGACATTTTCTAAACATCCAATGTATGTGGTGGAAGAGGAGAACATAACAGCGAGTAACCTGAAAGCATGTAAAACTCAGTGTACTCAGCCAATGGGGAGTTAAAGGAGAGACTTACATCTGGGAAACATGATAGAAAGCTTGTTCTCACTTCTGTAGTGTGTGTGTGTTTGTTTCGACCTTCACACATGCTTCTGCAGGAATGTATTAATGATTTAAACTGGAAAAAAAAAAAAAGAAAAATTATAACAACAGTAGAAATCAAGGCCAAGGATTTTGATTAAGGAGTCCTACTCATTGAGATGACAGGTACAATAATAATACTTAGAATGGAATGGACTTTAGAGATAATATTATTTATGAATGAGAAAACTAGAAAACAGATGAAGTAATTTGTCCAAGGTTGCATGCCTGGTCAGCAGCAGAGTTTGAATTGTAAGGCTAGTGTTAAATCCAAATTAATTTACTCTTTTCACTATCTTATACTGTAAGGTAGGTGATATTTTTAAGAGGGAGAATGTCAGGAAAACAGAGTGGAGGGTCAAAGACTGAACTTTAAAGAATGCCTACATTTTAGAAGCAGAGGATAGAAAGAAGAGAAAGAATCATAAAGAGAGATAAGGAAATGGCACAGATGAAATAAGAAGAGATGGTATAAAGCAAGGGAAGAATGAATTTCAGTGTTGAAGGAGTAGTAAATAGTGTCAAAAGTGGCAGAAGAATCAATAATAATATTTTACATTTTATAGAGTTTTACAGTTTTCAAACTGTTTTCATATACCTTATTTAATTTTGTCCTCTAGGCAAGATTAAGATAAGGAGTGCAGAGTAAAGGCCATTCATTGGATTTAATGTTTAGGAAGCCACTGTTAACATTTGAGTGTGAATTTCCTGTACAGTGGAAAAGGCAGGAACCAAAGTAAATGGGATTGGCGGGAAGACTATGTTACAGATCACTCATAAGAAAACTTAGTGAAGAAAAAGAAATGATTGGGTTGGTGATACCAGAGTGAAATGATTTCTAGTCTTTTCCCCAAGATGGAAAACTTACAATTTTTGAAGATGGAATGGAAGAAGAAACCAAAGATAGCAAAGCCATATTTTTCACGAAATAACTGAACCTGGAGTAATAGATATTGTTTGCAAATTTAAGACTGCAAAATACTAATAACAAAATTATTGCTAACAACTCATATTTAACATTTAGATATAACAACAAAAGATAAGTTTAAACTCCTCAGATATTCCACAAAGTGGCGATAATGTCTTAACTCTTAACAAAACCTGTTTAGCAACCAGAGAAGAAACATCTGGACCTTACAGAGAACATCTCTAGTCTGTATATTTCCATCTACTCATGTTTACTATTTCCACAATGTGCAAACCCTAATAGCTTTGAGAAATGGTCCTTTTATGCAAATTGAATAAGTTGATTTTTACACCCTCTAATTTATTAATTAGGAAAAATGATGCATTATTTATAGCTAGGCAAAAATAGGATTTGGTAATCCAGAAGTAAATTGTCTACTGCTATTGCTCTAGGTGAATCAGATTTCAGCATAGTGAAGGTCTGGTTCTGAGACTGGAACTCCAAAGAGAGATTAAGGGATGTCCTCTATGTTGCTGCCCCTGCTGTACTGGGGATGTTGGAAGGTCATGTACAGATCATTGCACAGACTTTCATCCATACATTGGATATGCAAGCAAATATTAATTCCAAATAGCCTTTTAAATCTACAGATTTAGAAACAGGAGACCCTTTTCTTAAGCTAGGACAACTCCATAAGGGGTATATAGAAAGATTCAGAGAGATTAACACTTCCTTCAGTTATTTAAAATGTTATTCTTAAAAGAGGTCTGAGTCTGTGATCTTCCCCAAACTGCCAAAGGGGCAAAAAATGTCAAGAACCCCTATTATAACAGAGACATGAAAAGGCTTTGTTTAAGTGACCATATCAGACTCTTATTTTAATGGTAGAAATACAGCCTTTCAGGAAAAGAATTACAAAGGTGTAATTCTTTTACATGGAGGGCATCTATTTTGTCTCTAAAAAAGAGTGCTCTCTCTTATACAGGAAATATAACTATCTAGCCCTAAAATGCATTCCATCCTCATTTCTTGTCTCTTAGTTGTCTTAAAACTATAAGTTCGGAGGCAGCTAGATGGTATAGTGGATAGAACACCAGTCCTGGGAGAAAGAAGGACTTAAGTTCAAATAAAATCAAACCTCAGATACTTAATACTTACTAGCTATGTAATCCTGGGCAAATCACTTAACTCTTTACCTAAATAAATAAATAACAATCTTCAAGTCAGGTGTCCCTTTTGACATGAGGCTTTTCCTCTGTCTCTCCCCTCCCCTTTGCTAATCCCCTTCCCTCAAAATCATCTTGTTTTTCTAAAACAATATTTTACATGCCCTTATATACATACATGCCATCTCCTCCAATAGAATATAAATTATTTGAGGTCAGTGTCTATTTCTTTTTGCTTAGCATTCCTAGTACCTAGTACATAGTAACTAGTAGATGCTAACTGATCAATTTATCTCTTTTAATAAAATCTCTCCTAAGAAGACTATTCTGTTTTTAGAGAGCCTTAATTATTATTTTTGTTTTTCCCCTGACACAGATTGGATTGACTTATTTACCACTTGCATTCATAGTTTCTATCTTCTAGCCAACCAGAACAAATTCTACACATTAGTCCTTCAAATATTAATAGACAAATATCATATTCTCTATACTCATCCTCCCCTTTCCTCCTGTACATTTATAAGTGAGTGTATAAGATGAATCTATCTTCAAAATTTTTATTTCAGAAACAGGAAAAAAATGATGCCAATTCTAACTTGCAGAAACTATGAGTGCTATATATTCTGATAGAATGATAAAGGCATGGACTAATGTATTCACTATAATGGTATCTGTGAAAAAAATGAAAATGTACTTTATGGACTCTGACTCATATGTTTGATAATACTTTCTTTCGGAAACAATTCTATTTTGGTGCATTTAAGCATCAATGGAGTGCCCATTTCCAGTGGTACTGAAATGCTAGGTACAAACATGAGGTAAAACATTCTCCCTCACCTCTATTGAAATCATTATTGGATTCATGGTGGGAGGGAAGAAAGAAATAGGAGAGTGAGAAAAGTGGTTTCTCAATCTTTTGAAGGCAGATTAGATGAAAATTTATATTGCAGATACATTGGTGCATAAGGAATTCAAGAGAATTTTAGGGACAAATTTTCAAAGTCTGTGAGTATAGTTATTAACTTTGTTAATAGTTTAGGTACTTTTATCTTTGATATAAATATCTGTATCAGGCCTGCTTTTATCAAGCAAGTTCTATTTTCAGCCAATAGTTTACTGGCAAATAGAAATATCATATAATTCAAAGGATTAGGAATCTGAGAGGACATTGTGTTCAATTCCCTCCATTTGAAGATGATGAAACTCAAGGTAAGAGATGCTTAGTTATTTGGGAAGCAGCTAGATGGTATTGCAGACAGAACACTGAACTTGGGAATTCTGGAGGAACAAATTTGAATCCTGCCTCATACTTCCTAGTTATGGTTTAGAACAAAACACATAATCTTTTTAATTTCACTTATTATTAGCTGATAGTTAACAAGCTAGACCTGGATTGAGAAGATCTGAATTCAATTGCAACCTCAAACACTAACTGTGTGACTAGTTTAAGCAAATCGCTTACCCTCTGTTTGCCTCAGTTTCCTCATCTGTCATATAGGGATAATAATAGCACCTACCTCTCAGGGTTGCTTTAAAGATCAAATAAGATCATAATTGTAAAGTGTTTAGCATATTGCCTGATAAGCATTTTATAAATGTTTGTTATTATCACTTTCTACATCTATAAAATAGGGATAATAATAGTGATGTCCTGAGTAAAAAATAAGCTAACAAAGGTAGAATACTTTATAAATCATAAGTCCTATACTTAATTTTGTTTTATTAATTACCTAATGTTAATAATTTATTAATTTTGTTAATTATCCAAAGTCACACTGGTATTAAATGACAGATATGGGAGCTGAACATGGCTTCTTTAACTTGAAAAGCAATACTGTTATTCTTCTACAGTATTCTACAAAGAGAGAAAATAAGACAATAAAAAAGACAGTAGTAGACGAAGGACTGATCTTGTGGTCAATAAGACTTGGATTCTGGTCCTGCCTCTGACATATATTGGCAGAGTGACCACAGCATACACTTAAACATTCAGCACTCAAGGTAACTCTCTTTGGATAGCCAAGTGACACACTGGAAAGAGTGCTGGGCCTGGAGTCAAGAAGACTCATCATCATGAATTAAAATCTGACCTCAGACACTTCAACTTCATGATTCTAGGAAAGTCACTTAACCTCTTGACCTTAATTTTCTCATGTGTAAAATGAGCTGGAGAAGGAAATGTCAAACCATTCCAATATCTTTACCAAGAAACCTCAAATTGGGTCATGAAAAGTCAGACATGACTGAAATAACTGAACAAGTTTTTCCAAAGATAATTTTCTAAGATGCGGGATGCCAAGGTGAATTGTTAGAAAAAGTGCCTACACCAGGACTTATCACACTGATGAAATTATAGCCCTTAGAACAACAATAAAAACAAATAGAAACTAGATGCAGGAAATAATAAAGCAGGACTATAGGCTTTTATAGAAATGGGATCTAACCAACCTGTTGTATTTGGCCATTCTATTCTGCTTTTAAACTTGAAAGAAAAGGAAATTTCTTCAAATACATTTCCAGCATAATGATTTACTTTTGTTTATTATTCTGTCTTATGCTCAATTGCAATGGCATCCTGAGCTTAGGGAGTGATATTGTTTCTATCATCATCCTTGGGAATAAACATGACTAACAACATAATAAGGAGTCACTCGATGTCAAAATAATTACATTCTATGAGTGGTGTCATCTTTTATATTCTTTTTGTCTGTCAGTGGAATTGTAGCTTCTTTGCCTTAGAGCCTTTTACCTTTTTCCTTCTTTTTTTTTTCCCTTTTTGGCCATTATTATTCTTTGCAAAAATATCTACTTCACTGCACAGAAAACTACAAGGGACTAAAAATTCAGATCAAATACCACTCCCTCTATTGACACTCCATTCCAGACACAAATTTCTAGTGCTTCCCCTTTCTTCAAAGTGTATTTATTTTGTATTTACAAGCTGTTTCAAAAGACTGTAGTTTTGAAGCATTAAAGCTCACATTTGGGACACCCTGTAGTTTGAATTTACTTACATATGTCAGTACATATGTAAATCCCAAATGATCATAAGCTCCCTGAGAGTAGGGGTTGTTTGATAGGAATTGAAGTGCTTAACAAAATACATATGTCTTTTTTTTGTATTTTATTATTTTTTATTAATTTTATAATTATACATTTTTGACAGTACATATGCATGAGCAATTTTTTTTATAACATTTTCCCTTGTATTCATTTTTCCAAATTTTCCCCTCCCTCCCTCTACTCCCTCCCCTAGATGACAGGCAATCCCATACATTTTAAATGTGTTACAATATAACCTAGATACAATATATGTGTGTAAATCCCATTTTCTTGTTGCACGTTAAGTATTGGATTCTGAAGGCATAAGTAACCTGGGTAGATAGACAGTAGTGCTAACAGTTTACATTCACTTCCCAGTGTTCCTTCTCTGGGTGTAGTTGTTTCTGTCCATCACTGATCAACTGGAAGTGAGTTGGATCTTCTTTATGTTGAAGATATCCACTTCTATCAGAATACATCTTCATACAGCATTGAAGTGTACAGCGATCTTCTGGTTCTGCTCATTTCACTCAGCATCAGTTGATGTCTCTCCAAGCCTCTCTGTATTCCTCCTGCTGGTCATTTCTTACAGAGCAATAATATTCCATAACCTTCATATACCGTAATTTACCCAACCATTCTCCAATTGATGGGCATCCATTCATCTTCCAGTTTCTAGCCACTACAAAAAGAGCTGCCACAAACATTTTGGCACATACAGGTCCCTTTCCACTCTTTAGTATTTCCTTGGGATATAAGCCCAGTAGTAGCACTGCTGGGTCAAAGGGTATGCACAGTTTGATAACTTTTTGGGCATAGTTCCAAATTGCTCCAGAATGGCTGGATTCTTTCACAACTCCACCAACAATGTATCAGTGTCCCAGTTTTCCCACATCCCCTCCAACATTCATCATTATTTGTTCCTGTCATCTTAGCCAATCTGACAGGTGTGAAGTGGAAAATACCTATGTCTTGATAGGCCCTTAAACATGTGTACTGAATTGGATCAGATTTTTGAAAACAGCTATGGATAAAGATAGGCTAATTAATGTATTAATTAATTAATTAATTAATTGATGGATCTGCTGGCCAAACTTTTCTCTGAAGAAAGAAAAATAGAGGCATGTAAGAAGGACCTTGTTGTCTGTCCCTTGAGATTCTTATGCTCTGCTTTTTAATGTCACTTATGAATGCCTTCTCCTTGCTTACCCATTTCCTGAGCATTAACTTCTTTAATCAATTGTTTTTAGTGATGGCTCTTAAGTTAATATTCTTTCTTTACCATATAACTCCCCATCTACCCAGGCAGCTGGATGATGCATTGGATAGTGTCCAACCTGAAGTCAAGAAGGCAGTTAATCTTTGGTTACCTTAGTTTCCTTAACTTGTAGGGATAATAACAGTACCTACCCCTAAGAGTTGTTGGAAGAATCAAATAAGATAATATTTGTAAAGAGCTTAGCATTGTAACTGGAAATAACAGGCACTGTAAAAGTGCTAGCTATCATCCCTACCACCATCATCATCATTATTAGAGATAATATCTCTAAAGAGTTTAGCACAGTGTCTGGTAAACAATTAGGTGCTTTTTCACCTAGTTTGTTTTACTATTCCTTTTCAACTTATGTGTAGCATTTAATTTTTCTCTATTGATGGGTTAGAGGCCAAAACTTCATACTAGCTAAGGAATGAACAGCAATAAAACCTCTTCTTTGCTGCTCCTTATTTGTCTCCTACAAAACCCCCGTCATGTCTGATTGACAATACTTCACTAAAATACATCCTATCTCTTTATCTGAATGAAAAGGCATTCTGGCTCCTCCCTTATCTGAACCTTGCTACTCATATAAAGGCTGTTATCCTGTTGAGTGAAGCCTCAGATTTTCAGTATATAAAGCTCTCCCAAAATTCTTCTAATTATCAGACTCTCAGCATTGACATATATGCCTACTTAGACATACATAAAGTCTTTTGTGACTATAAGAGAGTCTCTTTGAATTCTTTGAAACTATTAACCATAAATCTTAAATACTTCATCTAAACTTTATCATTTTAAGGATTAATGTCTCTTATTTACTGTCAGTTACCTGGGACAAATCCTTGACCTTCTTGAAATTTTGTGTTAACTATAAGTCCTTGTACTATTTATATTTTTCTGATATAAATGGTAAAGGGCTTGGATATTTCAGTTATGTTTATTTTAGAGTCCCTTTCATTCTTTTCCCAACATTTTTGTGACCTTTTTACACTTCTGTGAAGCCTCTTGCTTCTGACCAAGGGCTCTTGACAGTTTTCTACCTGATACTTTGGTTTGAACATCAAACCTACCCAAGAATACTGCTGTTATGTCTTGAAGATCAGGGTCATCTTTGATTGAGTCTGCAACCCATAATAATTTATACCCTGCTGACTATGTTTTGAGAAGATGAGGAAGGCCATGTACTCTGTTTCCCATATTCCTGAGCCATTGAGAACCAGCAAAAATGTAAATGTTACACAAAGTTTTACATTGTTAAACCATTCCTGGGGTTGACAAAATAGTTTCCTGCAGTTTCTGCCTTCTTCAAGAATGTACCATTTTAATTGATCCTATAAAGAGCATACTCTTCCATGAAGTCATCTTGAAAAAAGAATTAATTTGATAGATGTGCTTGAAAAGCAGGAAGTATAATGCAGAGTATAATGGTCTCAGTATCAGAAAGTTTAGGGTTCAAGTCTTTCCTCTGATACATGTAGACTCTACAATTCTAGAGAAGCCTTAAAAACTATGAGCTGTTAACAGAGGGCTGACCTGCATAGGATAGAAAGCAAGTGCTACAGAAAAGAGAAAGAGATGGGCTGGAAGTCAGGTGACTTCAGGAAATGAGTGAGTCTGGGCAAATCACTTAAATTCGCCTTGCTTCAATTTTTTCATCTGTAAAATGGGAATAATAATAATAATAGAATCTATTACGAGGCTCAAAAAATCTTTTACTTCTTTGTGATACTAGTCACTAATTATAAGATCTTGTTACTTATTACCCTTGAGTTGTCCTTCTCTGTATATTTTGGTTGCATTACCATTCTATCATCAATCTTTTTTTCAGCTCATGGATAGTGTTTTGAGATTAATTGTTGAGTTTTTAAAAGGAAGGAAAAGAAGCTGACAAATTAAAAGAAAGATAGATAATATTAATAGATTACACAGATTGATTTTAAGTATTGTAAGCTGAATTGTGATAAGAGAAACTGAGGGAGAAACCTCAGGTAGGAATTTAGAAGATCCTCATCTTTTTTTTCTAGTGTTTATTTAAAAAAAAATATAATACATTGTGTTTACATTTACCCCAGAAGAGTCCAAAATGTTTTACCTTTTTAAATGGGCAATATATGACTTCTTCAAGTATCTCTATGAGGAAGGGCAGTGGGAGTGCTAGAATTGGCTCATAATGACTCTTTAGTGAGCATTTACACCAATAAATACTACAAATCAGGTTTGATTTATAATTTTGTTGGATTGCCTAGATTTAAGAAAGCAATGGAAAAGTGTTAAAAATGCACATGTAGATTAAACTTTAACTGTATATATTAGGTGTATTTCCCTCCCCCCCTCCCCCCCAAGAGCGTAGTAGGAGAAAGAAAGAACTTAGGTGAAGAACATATAGTAGATCTGTGGCAACCCTAGCAAGAGATCCAATAGTCTACAATAATAATAATTCTTATTGTTTAATCATTTTCAGTTGTGTCAAACACTTTATGATCTCTTTTGGGGGCTTTCTTGGCAAAGATGCTGAAGTGCTTTGTCATTTCCTTCTTCAGCTCATTTTACATATAAGGAAACTGAGACTAGCAGGAGTAAGTGATTTGTGCAGTCACATAGCTAGTAACAACTGTATGAGGCCAGATTTAAACACGTCTTCTTAAATACCCTGAATAATGATAGCTAACATTTATATAGTACTTACTATGTGCCAAGTACTGTGCTAAGAGCTTCACAACTATTTTTTCATTCGTTTATAAAAGAGGGAAAAGGACCCATATCTGTAAAAAAAGTTTGTAGCCGCTCTTTTTGTGGTACCAAGGAATTAGAAATTGAGTGGATGCTTATCAGTTAGAGAATGACTTAATAAGTTATGGTGCATAAATGTAATGGAATATTATTGTTCTATATGAAATGATGAGCAGGCTGATTTCAGAAAAGCCTTGAAAGACTTGCTCAAACTGATGCTGAATGAAGTAAGCAGAACCAGGAAATATCATGCACAGAACCAGCAAGATTTTATGATGATAAACAGTGATATACTTGGCTCTTCTCAGCAATGCAGTGAACCAAGACAATTATAATAGACTTGGGATGGAAAATGCCATCCACATCTAGAAAGAGAACTATGAAGACTGAATGTAAATCGAAGCATAGTATTTTTACCTTTTTTTGTTTGTTTTTTCTTTCTTGTGTTTTTTTCCCCCTTTTGATTTTTCTTGCATACCATGGCAAATATGGAAATATGTTTAAAAGGATTGTAAAGATTGCTTGTTGTCTTGAAGAGAGGAGAGTAAGAGACAAAGGGAGAAAAATTTGGAACACAAAATCTTACAAATGTCAATACTAAAAAATATCTTTACATATATGTGGAAAAATAAAGTACTATTGAGAAAAATATGTGTATGTATGTATGTATGTATGTATATATGCATTTCCTCATTGAGGAATTGAGGTCAAGTGCCTTCCCCACAGTCACACAGCTCTTAAGTGTCTGAGACTGGATTTAAACTCAGGTCTTCTTTGAACTCCAGACCAATAATTCTGTTTACTGACACTTAGCTGCTTTCAAGATGATGAAATCTCATATACATTGACACATACCAAACAATAATAGGCATGTAGTGAAGAAAACAAGGAGAGAAGAAATCCACTGTTACTGGTATCTCTGGCAAATGACAGGGAGAATACAGTAAATCTATATTCTAAGATTATTGGTTTATTTTCTGTTTTGTCTCCATTTAGCATTTTCCTTCCTCTTCAACAGATTTCTAAGCTTTTGAGCTCATCAACAATATTTTCTTACTTTTGCTTGTGCCACAGTTCCCTTTTATTGTCCTGACTCAGTTTCCCTAAATTGCCCTGCCTCAAGTTTCCCTGAATTGTTCTGCCTCAGTTCCTAATTGAGCTGCTCAATCCTGTAATCCCATCCCTCCCTCCTACTCATCATGATCCTGATAAGGAGAAAGACCTTCTACCTTAAATGTCATGTCCCCAGCCCTTCCCTACTTATCAGAATTTTCGGTGCCTCCCCCCATCCTGTCATTGTTCTTCTTGATCCCAACTTATCAGAATGTCAGATGCCTCCCCTCACCCCGTCAGAACTGGATTGATAAGCCATTCCGGGCACTGAGTGCTTTGACTCTGCCCCTATATAGCAATCATTGAGAGCTCACATTGGCTGCTGGATTCTTGGAGACAATAGTCTCATTCAGCTCTTGGACCAAACCATGGATCCATTTGCTCCAGTAAATCTCTCCCTTTCAAATAAAATATAAAGAACTCTCTAATCTTTATCTTGCCTCAGTTTCTCTGGCAATACAGCTAAGCATTTTGCTAAATTTGTGGGATGGGGGCAAAAGATAGATTATGTCCCTATCTTCAGAGAGCTTATAATGTATCAGGAAAATAAATATATATAGTATTCAATTAAAATATTAAAAACATATTGAGTGCTTTAAGAGGATATAAACAAGGTTGTGTGAGTCCAGAAAAAATTTATTTATGAGATGTAAGTAGTATTAGATAAAATTTGTATCTGAGTTGAGATTCAAAAAGATAAGTATGATTTCATTAGGCAAAATGATTGATTAATTGAGTGAATGAATGGAAAGCTTTTACTAGAGGAGTCAAATGAGCAGTAAGGTAGTACATGGTTAGAGGGATGGACCTGGATTGAGTAAAACTCATTTTCCTGAGTTTAAATCTGGCAAGTCCCTCAATCCTGTTTGTCAGAATTTCCCCATCTGTAAAATGATCTAAAGAAGGAAAAGGCAAACTCTAATATCTTTGCCAAGAAATTCCCAAATGGTGTTACAAAGAGTTGGACATGACTGAACAGCAACAAAAAGGGGATACAAAGAAGAAATTGTCCCTATATTCTTGGATTTTACATTAAAATGGTAAATACAAATTGGAGACCTGGGAGAAAGGGTTAGGGTTTGGAATGCCACAAATATATTTCCTCTACTTTGTAGAGGAAATGGTGATTTGGTTGTAGTTCTCAAAAAGAAAAAAGAAAAAAAGATAAAGAAAAAGGGATTTTAGGTTTTAGAAAATGAGGCATCAAAGGTATAGATTTAGAAAAACAAAAGTTTTATTCAAGAGATGGTCAATCTTCTAGTTTGGCTGAGTCCTAGAATTCTTCTGTGTGTTGTTCTGTTCCCCTAATCCCTTTTTAAACTCCCCTTCCCCTAAAGGGGAAAAAAAAAACAGCAACAAAAAAAAAACCAAAACAAAACAAAACAAAAAAAAAAAAACTGAGCTTTTTAAGCCATTGAATCAGACTCAAGTGCAGAAAATCAAGGGAGGTATGATCCCTGTAGTTAACTATTACTTGCTGTGTCTCTGACCTGAGATTATCTGTCACTAGATAGGAAATTATAATAATACTAATACCTTGAACTTAACGTTTGTATAGAGCTTTACAATTGTCAAAGCAGGTGGTAGTTCTAATTACAAGTTAGGCAGGAGGTGATTTTCTATTTCTTTGCTCAGAGTTGCAGAGTGTGATTTGGGAAAATTTCCATTACTATACTTATTTTTTTTTTAAACCAGAGAAATCACAAATTGAAGTTTTTCTTGAAAAAAAAAAGAGAAGAAAAGAAGGTTTTCTTTGGGAAAAACAAAATAACAAAGAACAAAGAGATCACTGTAGGGGATTTTCTTGGGATTAAAAAAAAGAAGACTCAGGGAAGATGCTTTAATAAAAGGTTCTTTTTTCAAAGCTAGATGAAGATGTTCTATCAAAATAAAGAAATTCAGATGATTTTCTTTCTTTTTTGGGGGGACAGGGGAGGTGGAAGGGGTATCCAAAAATTCTAGATTGTATCTTTTAAGTTAAAAAATAATAATGGTAATAATAAAGGGAGGAATTTGATTCAGTTAGACTGAGACTAGAGATGTATACAGAATAAAATAAATTTATCTACACAAGAACATAACTTTTTATCAGGTATTGTTGATCTTTAAAATATTTTGATACTTTTCTTTGTAAAGAATATGGTAAATGTGGACTTCTCATAACTGTTACCAGTTTAAATGGTGATGGGAGTGAGAATGAAGACAAGTCTTTACCCAGTCTTATGAAAACTTTGACATAGCTCTACATTTTGAATGGTCTATGAAACTATAGGAAAGTTAGGTGGGATAGCAGAGAAAGGCTGAAGATAAGATTATAATACTCCCTGAAGCAAGAAGGTAAGGACCCTGATGGGATCAGCTCCCATATTTTCTGTCCCACTCCTGTTTTTTGAGGCCCTACCTATGTCCAATCAGAAAGCAGAGTTGTGATATCAAACCACCTGAGATTAAATTTCCCCTACAAATCCACCCATGGCCTTTGACATCTTTGCTAAAGCCATAGCATTCTATCATGGTGAATTTCTTTTTTTTCCCCCTTTCAGCTAACTCTTTTAAAGCACTAAACTCCTCTGTGGATTTAGCCTGCCAATCAATACCATACTCCCACACCATGGCATATCCCCTTTCTCCTGATTGTAAGCTCCATTAGGGAGCTTGTCTTTTCCTTGTTGATTGTTAAAACCCCTTTCCTTGCTAACTATATGGTCTCCTGAATCTATTTCATATTTACCCTTCCTGATGTATGTTTTACCTCTGTTTTGTCTGTAACCTCTTCTTGTAAATAAAGGTACCTTTTGGCAAAGAGAACACAGATGTGAATGCTTCATGTGCCTTGTACCTTACATCTCCTATTTCAAATTAGGAATTGCTATTCTGACCCCATCAGACTGTATGATCAAGGCATGAAAGGACCTACCAGTGCAGGATTCCATTTCTGATCACCGACTTCTTTGAAATGCTTGAGTCACCTTTTTGATTTAACTCTCCAGTTATCCTGCAAACAAAGTAAATGGGAAAACAGGGTAGTTGTTAAGAAGCTAAGTGTTTGGATTTTGCCTCAGATACTTACTAAACTATTTTGGGGTAGTCAAGTTAGACAACATAGGATCACAGATTTAGCTGGAAGATGATATAGTATAGCTTCTAGGGGAGACAGCAATAATTTTAAGGTCCCCTGACCTTAGGGGGCTTCTGTTCTAATTATAAGTCAGTGATTCTAAGTCCTCTGCCTTTAGAATCTGATCCTAAGGCTTCCCACACCCAACCTAAAAATATCATTATTCTAACAATCTGTCTGATTCTAAAGTCTTCTGGTCTCAAGACAGTCCCACAAATCAAACTCCCAAGTCAATAGCGAATAGATAACTCTTCAGTACATTGCTGATTGTCAGATAATCTGTTGGTCAATGATAACCAAATCCCAGAGACCACTCCTTGGTTCTATCTCTGGCACATAAAATTAGCATATCTATACATGAAGAACTGGATAAATGTGTCTCTTTGCTTCTGTTTCTTTGCTAAATTCTCTTGGAATTTAGAATGCTTCAATTGTGTTTCCATTACAATAAACTTTGCCCCCTTGACTTGGAAATGGGTTCAAGTCTGAAAATTTTTTTGAGATACCTGGTGATCTTTTGGGGTTCCTTCCCAACCTCAACAAAGGGATCTGAAAAGCTATCTAGCCTACTCCATATCTCCATTTTAAAAATAAGAAAACTGAGTCTTAGGGCAATTACTCGCTTTATGTCACATAGCCTGTCTCAGCCTCCGTTTCCTCATCTATCAAATAAGAATAACAAGAACACTTATCTATTCAGTTTACTGTGAAGATCAAGTGGGATAAAGTATGGAAAGTGCTTTGCAAACTCTGAAGCCATATATAAATATAAATTGTTGTTATTGCTTTGTTATTGTTATTAATATTTGCTAGCTGTTTAGCTTCACTATCAATTAATTTGGCTACAGAACTATTTAATGAGCAAATAAAATTGGACATTTTTGGATAAAAGATCACATAAATGTACAGGGGCAAAGATGGAATTTAATAATTACATATTAGTGGTAGACTAAAAAGCTTTTGATTGCAAACCACAAGGAGCTACTTTAATCTTAGTTATTTCAGACATTGGGAACCCTATTCTCAGTCCTACAAAAACTGCTTCCAGCAAAACCTGGGGCAATAGTTCCCATAATTAGAAAACCACATTTTAATGCAAACATCTACAAGGAGAATGCCTACTTAGCTCCACTGCTGTGTAAGGCAATTAAGTGTGTTCAGGCAAACAGAAACTTTGTCATTGTTATAGCAGGAAAAAGCAAAGCTTCTATTTGAACTCACTGTTACTTTGAAAAGCACATTTCATAAAAGCCTCCCTCCTTTGTAAGTCTTGAGTGGTAGCATTTCCCTGATACATACCTTTACCTTTTCTCTGTGTTTAATAGGAAATCTCAAACTTGGATTGATGGCTCCTCCTACTGGTTTCTCATGGATACCTCTTTTTCTCTTGTCCTGGGTTCTTTTTACCTACCTTTCCTTTGAGGACCTGGAGTCTGGTTTCTCCTTCTCCCCAGGCATGCAGTGTCATATAAGTTTGTAGCTTCTGCTAAATGGAATTTACTTCAACCAGAAATGTTGTTAGATCATACAATTTAAGATCTGGAAGACATTTTAGATAGCATTTAGACCAGGGTTTCTCTAATTTGTTGTATTCTGAATTCTTTTGGCCATTTCTCAGATTGATGTTTTCAGATGTTTAAAATAAAATCTATAAAATTATGAAGGGAAACTATATTGAAAAATACATAAAGTATATATTTTAACTTGATCTAATTTCTGAAATGTATCAAAGGATTATCAATCTAATCTAAACTAACATTCTTATTTTATGTTTAAAGGAACTAAGCTCCAGACAGTTTAAGCGATTTCCCCAAGATTACTGAGAACACAAAGTAGAGCCATGGTTGGTCATTACATTGCTCAGGGTTGTTAATTCTTCCCGAGTTTTTCTTTGTAGCATTGTTGTCCTTATGTCAATTGGTCTCCTTCTCAGTTTATTACATCAATTCATACTACCCCAGGTTTCTCGAAATAGCACAATAATATTCTACTATACTCTTATGCTAGAATTTGTTCAGCCATCTCCCAATTGTCTAAGAGACATCTGACACCCCCATTAAATTCTAGTTCTTTACTTTCTCCCTCTTTAAATATTTCTTTTCATATCAAGAAGTTTGCTATTGTTGCTGTTAGTCATTCTTAGGTATTCTTCTCCCTCAAGACCTGTTCTTATCCTAACTTGTTTCTTTGTTAAGCTTTAGATATTTGTACATAAAACACTCCTTCCTCCTGTTTGGGTTGGTGTTTCTCTCTGTCTGTCTCTCATCTGTCTCTGTCCATTTCTCTCTGTGTGTGTGTAGGGAGGAGTTCAATCCTCCTATGTCATTTCAGATAAAACTGAGGTTTATCTGATGTTTGATTCCTTTTTTCTATGTTTCCATGCTATTATGCCGTTCTTTTCATGTAAGTCTCTTCCATTTTTTTCTATACTGGTGTATTCCCTTTATTCTTTCTTCCCATTCACCTTTTTAATTCTTCAAAGTAGAGTCAATCCATCTCATACCTCTATTTTTTTCTTATTTTTAACTTTCTTAATACACTTTGAAGACATCAAGGTTCTGAAGGTGAAATAGCACAGGAATGATGTAAATCTTAAGTAGTTCATCCTGTCTCCATTGTCAGGAATGATGTAGAACTTTAATTGAGCCCATCCTGTTTCATTGTCACATACAAAAGTAGAATAAATTACTTATGTTGTTAACATATTTAAAGATATGCTCAACTTCACCTATCTCATCATGGAGCTGCTCATGTAGACTTACTGCATGAAAGTTTATTCTCCACTAGACCCTCTCTAACACCAGACTAATCCTGTCCTTATTTCCCCTCACTTTCTGACCTTTAAAAAATACCCTTCCCTTGCAGCCCATTGCTAAAACAATTTTTTTTTTTGTTCATGAGCCTTTTCATGTCAATAAAAGGCCATTATGACTATAATAATGCCTGTTGTGAATTCTTCACCTTTCAAACCATTCTCCCACAACCTGCTCCTTATTCAAAGGGAGACTTGTTTCTTCTCTCCAACTAAAAAGTTATTTCTATGTTAACATGCATTTCTTTCCAATTGCTCAGGTGAATTTATCTTTAGCATTTTTGGAATTATTGCACTTGGATTTGTAAGTTGCTACTCAAAGTCTTTTCATCAGAAATGTTTGAAAAGTCCTTTATAATTTTAAAAATCCATTTTTCCCCATGGAGGATCTCAGTTTTACAGGACAAATTACCAGCCTATATCATTTGCCTTTGAAAAATTGTTTATAAAATCTTGGCTTATTTGTAGTGGAAACATCTATATTTCTGCTTCTTTGATACTTGAATTGCCTTTTTTAAAAAATTATATCTTATTTTTGTGAGTGTGAATTTTGGATTTTAATTATGATATTCCTGGGACTTTTCATTTTGAGATTTCTTTCAGCAAGTGAGCAATGAATTCTTTTTATTTTCAAGTTGGCCACTGGTTCTAATCTATTTGCACAATTTTTGGTTACTTTGTTTTTTGAAATATAATATCTAGGCTATTAAAATATGTAGTTTTCAAATTTTTAAATATTTACTTAAGTGATTCTTAAAAATCTACTTAATCTGTTTTCTAGGTCACTTGTTTTTGATATCATATATCTTAAATTGTCTTCTACTTTTTCAGCCTTTTGACTTTGTTTCAATATTATCTGCTTTCTCCCTGAATCACTGATTTCTGTTTGATAGTTTTCAAGGAATTTGTTACTAAGGTAATATTTACCATTTTTTCTTTGAAGTTATTTATTTTTCTTCCAATTCTATTCTTCAGAGTTTTTATTTCATTGCTTACTTCTTGTTTCATTTCTTGTAGTCCTTTGGGAGAATCTTTTTCTTTTTCATCCTCATTTTTAAGTCTCTGCTTGCAGCTGCTACTGAGTTTCTTTTCTGGGCATTTTCTATGTCTTCAATAATTTTTGATTTAGTTGCTATTTTCTTTGATCACTGTTGTCTTTAATTTACTAATATATCCATATTTAGTTATTGAATTGAGATTTTGTTCTATGACTAGTCCCTTTCCCCTGGTACACTTGGACCTACTTGTTATCATCTTTAGTCATCTATGTGCCTATGCTGATCTCTAGCTCCTGGGGTCCCTCTGGATTTTTTAGGTTTAGACCTCTGGATCATTAAAGAGTCTAATATAGTATTCCAGTATCTCGGTATCTATATTGTTAAGTGTTTCCGGGTTCTGGGTCCAGGATTAGTTGAACATAAGGATACAAAAGAGGAGAGAGAAAAAGTTGCTCTATCATTTGTGTTTCTAACTCTCCCAAGTGTCAGAAAAAAAGATTCTTAAAATCATAACAACCTTAGACAAACCTTAGAAATTTGTGTCTTCAATTCAATACCAAGAAAGCATCTTTGATTATTGGGAAGTTTATATGACTTGAGAGAAGGACTTTACATACATATGTGTGTATGTGTGTTTGTGTGTGTGTGTGTGTGTATTTCAAAGGGAAAGTTTTTCTTTTATATTTGCATTAATTCACATTATTCCTTATTTTTACAATATTGGTAGTTTCTTTGTAGTTATCTGAAATAATGTATTCAAAGTGAAAAAAAAATCCATCATGGCCCAAATTAGATATTGCTAATTCACACAGTAATCTCCTTTGACATCCTCTAGTCCAATGTCATAATCCAAAAAGGGGAAAAATAAAAACATAGAAATGCAAATTTTAAAAATGTATTCAACTTTCTGATTCAATAAGTAGAATTAGAATTATTGGATTTCCCCTTTTGAATATGATGCATGTATCCTTCATAGAATCATAGAATTGGAAATGACCTCAGAAACCATTTATTTCAGCATTATTATTCTAAAGATAAGGAGCTAAGGCCTCAATGGCTAAATGATTTCCCCCAAGTCTCAGAGATAATAGCAGAGCCAAGGTTTGAACTCATGTCCTACAATTCCAAGCCTACAGTCTTTACACTGAACCATGATGCTTCTGATGGTCTTTTATAGCCCTATCTATCCTTTTACTTGCTCTTTTATAATGGTTTTAAAATCTGACTTTTAAAGGCAGCACCTCATCATCCTCCCCAACATGCCCTTCATTTAAATAGTGCTCCAAATTTGGAGCATTTAAGTAGTCCTCATAAATTAATATTGATGTTTTAAGGAAATCTCTTAATCATGACAGTAATGGTTGGGGACTAATATTTAATTAGAAGCACAAACTAGGTGTGTAACTGTAAAGTTTCAGACTTCAGGAGATAAGGAAAAAAATCAGTGGGGCAAATGGGAGGTGGGAGATGGGCACTGGAGTGAAGTTTGTTAATAGTAAGGGAAAATAGCATCCAGATCCAAAGGCTGGGGTAGGGAAAGGGGGGAGGAAAGAAGAAAAGAGAGTTTGCATGAACAAATTTAGCTTTTCTTAAGACTTAGCTCATCTATGCAAGCATGTGTGCGTGTGTGTGTGTGTGTGTGTGTGTGTGTGTGTGTGTGTGTGTGTTTAAGGCAGCAACCTTTTCCCCTTGATTGAAATTGGATGATCGCAGCTACAAAACCCAAACAGAGAATAATTAAAGAGCATGGGGGTAGATAATGAAATGAAAATACTTTTAAAAGGATGAAAGGAAAGTGTTGTTAACACACCATGTGGTTAACTCAATGCATCTTGCTGCTATGGAAAAAATAACACAGAGTCAGATCCCATGATGCAAATAAGTGACTTCCTGGGTAGAAATATGGCACTCTGGGAAGAGATTACCTTTGCCAGCCATGGGGGCAACTTTAACCTACTGAAGCAATGTTTTGATAAACAGTACCATTGTGGCTAGAGGGAATGATTCTAGTTGGTTTCAAAAGGGAAAGTGCCTGGAAGATCATGGAATCATAAACCTAGCGATAAGAAGAAATCTCAGAAGCCATTCAGTTAATTTTTTTATTTTACAGAAGAAGAAACTGAGGCTCAGGAAAGTCAAATGACTTGCCTTGGGTCTTGAAAGTAATAGGTTACAGTCAGGAGATGAACACAGGTCCTTTGATTTAAAAACCATTGCTTTTGCCTAAATAAAACTATATGTATTCATGGAAAAATGCTCTATATATTGATTATATAAATTAAAATTAAAACAAGTACCATCTCACATCTATAAGATTGGCTAAAATGAAAGAAGGAGGAAATGACAAATGTTGGAGAGGATTTGGAAAATTGAGCCAATAATACATTATTGGTAGAACTGTGAACTGATGCATACATTTTGGGGAATAATTTCAAATTATGACCAAAGAGTTGTCAAACTAAGTTCACCTATAAATACCACTGTTGGTTCTATTTCCCAAGGTGATTAGTATAAAAGGAAAAGAACTTACATGTTCTAAAATATTTATCACAACTTGTTTTGTGTTGGCAAAGCACTGGAAAGTCCCCATCAGTTGGGGAATAGCCAAATAAATTATAGTATTTGGTTGGGATTGAATACTACTCTTTTATAGAAAAGATGATCAGGTTGACTTTAAGAAAATACAGAAAGATTTGCATAAAATAGCATAGAGTCAATTAACAGAATAAAGATATGTTGTATACAATAACAGCAATGTTCAAAAAATAATTGTTAATGACTAAACTATTCTAAAATATGAATATTCAAATCAACAACAAAAGACTTATGAAGGAAGATTCTAACGATTCCCAGAAAAAAAGAATTGAATACAGAGTATATATTGTGTGATTCCACATGTATATTACTGTAAATTGTATTCTCATTATTCTATTGCCCCAGCACTCTATTTCTTACCCAGCAACAGATTGTTTTGATGATTACTGCTTTGTAATATGGTTTGAAATTTGGTACTGCTAATCCACCTTACTTTATATATATTTTCATTTAATCTTTTGATATTCTTGAAGTTTTGTTCTTCCAGATGGATTTTTTATTTTTAAAGCTCTTTAAAATAATTTTTGGAAACTTGATTTGGTATGGCACTGAATAAGTAAATTAATAGTGAATTTATTGGCTTAGATTACCCATGAGCAAATAATATTTCTCCAGTTGTTTAGATCTATCTTGATTTGTGTGAAAAGTGTTTCATAATTATGTTCACATACTTGCCTGAATTTTTTTTTTAGAAAGTAGACTCCCAGGTAGTTTATATTATCTGGAGTTATTACAAAAGAAATTTCTCTATTTCTTGCTTCTGGGTTTTGTTGGCAGCATATAGGAATGTTGATAATTTATGTGGGTTTATTTTATATTCTACTACTTTGTTGAAGTTGTTCATTTTTTCAATTAGTTTTAGGTTGATTCTCTAGGTATAATTGCCATCTACTTACAAAGCCAATTTGTAATATGATTCTATCTTACCCAATGGGGAATTAGGAAAGAAAGGAGATAAGACAAAGGGGAGAGGTGATAAAGGGAAGTATAAAAGAAAGCAGTGGTGAGGAGTAAAGCAAATTATAGAGGACGGACAATATAAAAAGAGAAAAGGAGGGAGAAAATGCACAATTAATAATACTAATTAGTCATGCATGTGAATGGAATTAACTCACCCATAAAATGGAAGTGATAGCAGAATTAATTAGAAACCAGAATCCAACAATATATTGTTTATAAGAAGTATACTTGAAACAGAGAGACATACACAGAGTTAAAAGAAGGGGCTGGAACAGAATCTATTATTCTTCAGCTGAATTTAAAAAGGCAGAGGTAACAATCATGACATCAAAGAAGAATTAAAGTAGATCCAATTAAAATGGATAAGCATGGAAACTAAATTGTGCTAAAATGTACCATAGACTATAGCATAATAGCAATACTAAACAATGTATATCAAATGGCATAGAATCCAAATTCCTAAAGGTTAAGTCAAAAGAATTATAGGAGGAAATAACAAGTAAAACTATTCTAGTAGAGGACCTCATCTTTCTCCTCTCTGAGCTAAATAAATCTGATTATAACATAGAAAGAAGTTAAGGAAATAAATAGGTTCTTAGGGGAATTAGATATGATGTACCGCTATAGATAACTGAATAGAAATAGAAAGGACTATACCCTTTTCCCAGTTATACATGACATCTTCACAAAAATAGATATGAATTAGGGCAAAAAAAATCCTCATAAGCAAATGGAGAAAGGCAGAAATATTCAATGCATCCTTTTCAGGACATAATGCCATAAAATCATATTCAATCAAGGACCATGGAATTAAAGATTAAAAAATTAACTGGCAACCAAATAATCTAATTCTAAAGAATGAATATGTCAAAGAAAAACTCATCAAAACACTCAATAATTTCATTAAAGAGTGATAACAATGAGAAAACACTCCAAAATTTGTGGGATGCAAAGCAATATTTTTTGGGGGGAAAGTGTATATCTTTAAAAGCAAACATATTCCAAACCTCTGTTCTTTATGTGATTATTGATAAATCTTGGTTAATTCTTACTATGGTTTCATAGCATTTGACTTGTGTCCTTCTGGTTATTAGAAGTATTTTCTCTGATTTGAAAGCTTCGAAATTTGGATTATATTCTTGGGAGTTTTCATTTTGGTTTCTCTTTGAGTTGATGATTGTTAGATTCTTAAACTTCCACTGAATTAGTACCTTGTTTCAAATATATTTGTTTCAAGTATACTTCTCCAAAGTTCTGGCCCATTACACTGCATATACAAAGAGAAAAGCCCAAATATTAGGTGAAACAGTCATTGCTTTTAAGGATCTCATGTTGTGATTGAGAGAGACCACATATTTAGAAGAGTTCAGCTGTAAAAAAGATGGAAAGACCCAGGTGACCCTCAATGGGTCGTAAAATGGGAATGTCCACTGGAATGTCCCTAAGACTCTGAGATAAACCAAATGGTAAAACCCAGGGGTTTCTCTGTCTTACTAGAAAGATTATAATGCATGATTCCTTGCAATATGAGAACAGAAAGGCAATTAATCACCATATAAGGGAGAGAATATGGGTAAAGTGTGTGTGTAGGGGAGGAAAGAATATAAACTATATAAAGAAAACTTTCTTAACTATTTACCCTCTGGGGCATAGCACTGTGCTTTGTAAGAAATTAATAAAATTAGTTAAAGAAATGATTTCTGTTTATGTGCCATTTATCTATATGACTAAGTATCATAAAATGTTAGATTCCAGTATTTGTACTGTATTCTGCACTCAGCATGGATAAAGCAAAAGCAACCTAGGTATAAATTACACTGATATCCATTTTTCAATAGGTGCTTTATCATGAAGCAACAGTCATGCCACCCCATACCCCTCTTCAGAGGAAAACTTTCCTCAGCCTGCTCTATTCTTTTTTATTTCTTTATTTTCTGCAGAAATGTAAGTATGAGAAAGGAATTAAATGATAATGTGCTGAATTTCTGGGATTGGTTCTGAATATCTTGATAGTGCATATTCCTTCAAATGGCAAAAATTAAGCTCTTATGGGCCTTAGGGAATTCTGGGAGTTAGGAATATACTGATTTTCAAAGACTGAGTCTATGCCCTTTTCTGAGGGAAAAAAAAAATCTGTCTAACGGCTGTAATGGACTCTATTGTGTTAAATGTTGCTTTTTTTCGTGCTAATCACTTGCAACTACTGAAATGACTGAATTGCTTGCATTTTTTTTTTCTCTACTCTGGTTTAGTAAGATTATGGCAGTAAAATCTATCTTGGGATTCTTCTGGTTCTTCTTTGGTGCTAACTCTGCATTTTAATTTCTAGATTGCTCATCAGACAACATTTTAATGCTTATTTGATTCAGCAAACAATTATTAAATTTCAACTACATATAAAGTAGAATATTGTAAAATACTGGACCTTGATTTCATTGATTTAAGGAACTCTTTGGGAAAAATACTTCTATCAATGCAGGTTTTTGCAATGTAGTCTTAATTGCCTAGAGAATTAAGAAGTTAAAGGTTTTCCTACAACCACAATCATCAGGGTGCATCAGGGTCTGGACTTGAAATCAGGTATTCTCTACCCATCATGATACACTACATCTATAAGGTAGTATATCAGAAAATGTACAAAGGTATTGTGTTTAATATTGGGAAATACAAATATGAAAACAATTCATTTTCCGTCTTTGGTGAGTTTTTAATATAGGCGGGGGAGGAGTTAAACATATAGACATATAACCACAATTCAGTTTAGAAGATAATTAAGTGAATGATAGGTGGAATGATAATATAAAGCATGGCGGAATTATTTCTACCTGGGAAGATAAAGGAAGTAATTTTAAAGAAGGTGAGACCTGAACAAGAAAGAAGGAATGTTGATAGTCAAAGTATAGGGGTGAGAGGGGAGGGGAAGTTCATAATTGTCCTGACCATGAAACATAGTCACATATACCTGTTTAGAAGATGCTGAGGACAGTAAAAATCAGAAAAGAGTGAGTTGAAGAATAAAATGCATAAAGAATATTAAAATGGAATAAGTTTGGAAAGAAAACTGGAGACAAATTATAGAATACCTTGAAAGTTTAGCTAATGATTCTGTATTTTATTACATAGATCTTGGGGAGTTATTGAAACTTTTATTATTTCAATAGTAACAAGTTACCACCAATCTATGCATTTGAAAGATTACTTTTATAATGGCATGGTGGATAAATTGGAGAGGGAGAGACATGAGACAGAGAGACCAGCTGGAAAGCTAGTATTAGAGTGTAGGCAAGGGGATTCAGAGCCAAGATGGAGGAGTGAAGGCAAGAACTTGCTCAACCTCTTCCCCAAACTTCTCCAAATACCTTAAAATAATGACTCTGAATAAGCTTTAGAGCGCCGAACCCCCCCCCACCCCAAACCAGAATAGAGTATTTTCCAACCAAAAGGAATTTGGAGGGTCAGCAGGAAGGGCCTGTGACACCAGGGTGGGAGTCCTGTGTAGAGTCCTGGTGCTGGCCACATCAGTGCAGCCCTGGACTCAGCCCCAGCCCAGGCGGTGCAGGCCCAGACTGATCTCTGAATCAGCTGCAGTGCTGGAGGCTTCTAGACCTCTCAGCTCAGAGACACCAAAGAGAACTTAGAAGGTCAGCAGAAAAGGTCTGTGGAATCAGGTTGGGAGTCTAGCATGTAATCCCAGCACAAGCTGCACCAGCCCAGCC
Organism: Sminthopsis crassicaudata; assembly: GCF_048593235.1. NCBI lineage: Eukaryota > Metazoa > Chordata > Mammalia > Dasyuromorphia > Dasyuridae > Sminthopsis > Sminthopsis crassicaudata. The sequence continues at coordinate 307,912,673 of NC_133618.1, read as the reverse complement.
CCAGCTCCTGCATCCACCCATATCCAGCCCCAGCCCCAGCCTGTACCCAGCATGAGCGAGGTGGGACTTCTGAATCAGCAGTAGTGTCCAAGGCTTCTGGACCTCTCAGCCAGGAAACACCAGGGAATCCTTGGAAGGTCAGTGCAGAGGATCTGTGGCAATGGGGTGGAAGTCCGGTGTGCTGTCCCATACAGGCCATGCCAGCACAGCTGGGCCCAACCCTGAGGCCTGAACATCAGCATGGCAGAACTCTGTTGACTCAACACACTGGATCTTATATCTACAGCGGTGCAGGGTCACATGTGACAGCTCCAGGGCAGAAAAGAGTGCTTGTGATCAGGTTCCTAGAGCAATCTTTGAAAACAGCTGCACAAAATGCCATAACCTTGGGTAGTGCTCTTCCCATCCTGGAAACAGAGCCCTTCTTCAACAAAGAGCTAAAAGCCGAGTGATAAACTAGGAAAATGATCAGAAAACAGAAAATGTTTAGAAAAAATAGAAAAATGTGAAATAGCTCCTTGAAAAAACAACCAACCTGGAAAATAGATCCAGGAGAGATAATTTATTTATTTATTTTATTTTTTATTTTTTTATTTATAAATTTTTTTGACAGTATATATGCATGAGTAATTTTTTATAACATTATCCCTTGTATTCATTTTTCCAAATTATCCCCTCCCTCCCTCCACTCCCTCCCCTTGATGACAGGCAATCCCATACATTTTACATGTGCTACAATATAACCTAGATACAATACATGTGTGTAAATCCCATTTTCTTGTTGCACATTAATTATTAGCTTCTGAAGGTATAAGTAACCTGGGTAGATAGACAGTAGTGCTAACAATTTACATTCGCTTCCCAGTGTTCCTTCTCTGGGTGTAGTTATTTCTGTCCATCATTGATCAACCGGAAGTGAGTTGGATCTTCTTTATGTTGAAGATATCCACTTCCATCAGAATACCTCTTCATACAGCATTGAAGTGTACAGCGATTTTCTGGTTCTATTCATTTCACTCAGCATCAGTTGATGTAAGTCTCTCCAGGCCTCTCTGTATTCCTCCTGCTGGTCATTTCTTACAGAGCAATAATATTCCATAACCAGGAGAGATAATTTAAAAATGAATGGTCTACCTAACAGTCATGATCAAAAAAAAAAAAAAAAAAAAAAAAAAAAAAAAAAAAAAAGCTTGGACATCATCTTTCAACTGTCTGAAAACTATCTTGATAATCTAGAACCAGAGAGTAAAATAGAAATTAAGAGAATCTGCCAATCCCTTCTTAAAGAGATCTCAAAATGAAAACTCCCAGGAATAAAGTGAATGTGGCTTAAAGAATTGACTATGTAGGGGAAGAAAAGAAAAAGGGTAAAGGTTGAATTTGATACCTAGGAAAAAACTGGTGCCATTAAGAGAAATAATAAACTTAGAAGAGCAAATTTTTAGGGAAAGTGAGGAGTTAGTTTTGGTCACATTGAGTTTGATGTCCTGCAGAAAATTTTCCCATTAAGATACCCTGTTGGTTGTCAGAAATGAGAGACTAGCTCCTGAGAGAATTTTTTCATAGGAATTAAGAGATTTAGAAGTTAGTAGCAGATTTGGGGGAGATGATCACTGAAACCAAAGGAACAGATGATAATGTCGGAGGTTGGGGGGGAAGAATTTGTAGATTAAAAGGGAAACCAAGGAAGCATTGGGGGGGGATAATTACCAGCAAAGAGGTTAAAAAGGATGCCATAATAGTAGAACGGTGATAGTGGAACAGTGTCATGAAAACCAAGGGAGGTGAAAGGAAGAAGTTGCTAGTAGTTTCATGTGTTGGAGAAAATTTGAAAAAGATACAGGGTTACAAAAAGAAATAGCAGGAGGAATAGTGAGTGAAATATCAAGAGAGCCAGAAAGTATCTACCTCTAAAGTCATCTAGTTCAACTTCTATCTTCTTCTCACCAAGAGGGGCTATAGAGTGAAGGGAAGACTAGGGGGCTATCATGATGAGGAAAGGAGTAATATCAGGAAGGAATAAATATTTCTGAGAGGCTAAGGTTCAGGAAACTGTGATCACTTTACATCACTTTAAATCACTTGTACAAATATTCATAAAGTACTTGTATTTGCCAAACAATGTTCTAGATAATAACAGTTCTGCTTTCAAGCATCATGCAGTCTGCAGAGAGGATAAAATATGAGATCCATGAAAAGAAAGAAAGTAATAACAACTAGGGGATTATGCTATACTTGGTGTAGGAGATTGCAATAGTGCTGAAACTTGAACTAAAGTATAAGGAATAATGTGTATAAAAGCATGGAAATGGGAGATGAAATGATGATCTGTGAGGCAAACATAGTTTGTGAAAGGGAATAATATGAAATTTAGAAAGATAAATCAGAGACATATTGTGGAAACCTTGGATGAATAGAGAGAGAGATAAAGGGTACAGTAAGATAGATGGATGGCCAGTGAGATAGGAATTGGATGGGGAGTAGGATTTGCACTTGGGATAATTGTGCTACTCAGAGCAAGAAGCTTTGGATGAAAGGGACTAAGAGAGCAGAATGTTCAGAAGTAAGCTGAAGGGACTTGCTAGTCATAGGAAAGAGTGTATGTTCAGAACCATAACAAAAATCATAGTTTTAGGTAGCAGCTAAGTGGTTCAGTGGTTAGAGCACCAGCTCTGAAGTCAGGAGGACCTGAGTTTAAGTCTGACCTCAGACACTTAATACTTCCTTTTGCTGTGTGACCCTGGGCAAGTCACTTAACCCTAATTGCCTCAGCAAAAAAAAAAAAATCATTGTGTGTGTGTTTTTTTTTTTAATCATAATTCTAATTTATTGTTAGCTGATTAATTGTAAACAGAGTTGGTAGGTTTGAAGGTCAAAGATGTAGGAGGGATAGTTTCCAAAGACAAAGAAAAATGAGTGAGCTTTGTTCAGACCTTTAAGAATAACATTTCCAAAATGATTAGTGAAGTTTACTTATAATGGGGACAGGAATGGGGCATCAATTTTGGAGAAGGAAGCTTAGCTGGTTTTTAGGTTTAACCAGTTGATAGGTTATATAAATAGAAATGAACTCAGAGGTTTTATAGTTCTTTCTCTTTTCATGTTCTTTATTAGTTCTAGGAGAGATTCTATATGTAAAAGTTTGTAAATGTGTTTCACATATAGCAAGTAATCAATAAATGATAATTGATTGATTGCTTGACTTTTTCACAAGAGGAAACTTTAGCCTTAGTTTTGAGATTCCCCAGTATATCCTTATAAGGGTACTTCAAAACTAAGTCTAAGTAGCATGGGAGTATTTGGGGGCTACCATATGCCATTTTGTTATTATGACTCTTTTTTGAGTAATGTTTTTCTGAGCAATGTAGGTTACAAATTTGATGAAATCACCTTCAAGAAGAAAGCAAGAAAAAGAATTTAGCAATACTTTGGAAATATCATGTCATTCCTACTTTGATATTTAGGAAGATGTATTTACTGAAAATCATTCAGGATTAACTTTGGAAAGAAAGATGGAAAAGTTGTTTATAGGAGGAAAACAAAATAAAAAACAAAACAAAACAGATAACAAGAAATGGCTTGCAATAGATCTTTGCCAATTTCTGCCATCTGATGCGTATTTTTTCTTTCTTGGAAAGTGAGAGCCAGCAGGCTATTTGCTTGTCTCTGTACAACTTGGAGGGATGAGGTCATTGGTTACTTCTTCAAACCCCCTTGCTCATCGTTTTCAGTAGCTATATCCCCCAAGGCTTACCTGAGCCAGACTGTACTGAGATTGCAGGGGAAGATGCTCTTTGAAAAAAATTTTCTCTTCACTTCTTGTATCAAACTCAGTGGATATTTGTGAGACACTGGCAGATGTGTGTGTGGAGGAGGAATGGAATTGTAGGTTATCCCAGATGCCTTTGTTACACTGATCAAATAGCAGTTCTTCCCATGGGGCTTGTGCCTTTAGCTAAAATGTGGTATCCAGAAGAGCAGCAATGGAAAGAATGAATGAAGGAGGAGAAAAGCTGCAAAATAAAAGTTCCCCCAGAGACTAAAGAAGACCAAGCCATTTGCTTCAATACTTTAAGCTAGGTTTGCTGCTGCATTCTATTATCCCTCATCACGGATGGCTGAGTAATAGGACATGACAGGTGTTAGACTGTGGTATACATTGAAGGATCTTGTGAAGAAAATGCATTGTTCTAGACTAAATTTTTTTTGGTTCTCCCAATTACTTCCAGCTTTGATTTCTGGTTCTCCAAATAACTGCATCACTCTCTATATTCACCATCATGTCTCAGAAAGAGTTTTATACATTCAATAAAATTTATTTTCTATCATGATTAAGCTCTTCTGATGAAAATTCACACTTCTTATGCTTGCCAAATTTTCACAAAGATAAGGAATATGTTAAGAACAAAAACAAAACAGGGTTGTCTTAGAATGTAAGCTTGAGACTATTCAATTCCCAGGATTATGTAATATTTTCTCTCCTTAACTGATTTTTTTTGCAACACAAGAACAGGCTTCATTCTGCTTTGTCTTGGGCTGGTTATAAGTGTCTGTTAAGGGTATAAGAAATCCATGGTGATAGATTCTCATCTTCAAGTTTCATATTCCTTTTTTTACTCCAAGGAATCACATCCATATTCCCCAACCTTTAATTTGTGAGCATACCTTATTTAGATAGCACCTTCCTGCCTTCTAATTTACTATTCTTAATCTTTTGGGGACTGACAAATCAGATAACACAGCTCATTAGAACTGTCAAAAAAAAAAAAAAAGAGAGAGAGAGAAAATATGACAAAGTTCAGAAGACAAATGAATATTGCATAATGTGTATTTAAAAAAAAAAACAACAACATCAGAGTTGAAAGGCAATTCAGAAATTTTCTCCAATCCATATCTTAATAGAAAAGCCATCTATAACATTCTTAACATGTAGCTTTTCAATCTTTGCTTAAAGACTCTAGAGATGAAAAACTCAAAATAAAACACAAGATATAGCTACAATTAATTTCCCATTTTAAAATAGCTTTAAATTCCTATCAGCTTTGTCATTCTTCAAACCATTTTCCATGTAGCTACCAAATACATGTATGTGTGAGTGTGTGTGTGTGTGTATGTGTGTTCTTCTTAAGTTATAAACCATGGCATTTTCTTACTAAAAAAAACCTTGACAAACATCCTATTACTTCTAGGATAAAGTGCTAATTTTTTATCCTGGAATTCTACAATCTGGTTCCAATCCTCTTTTCCAAACTTATTACATGTGGATGCTTCATTCTAGGTGTTTCTTGAATTCAACATTCTCTATCCTATCTCCAAGTCTTCATGTAGGTCAAAAACCCATGTTTCATGTCTTGGAATTTAAATTTCATTCAACACTGAGTTTAGTTGTCTCTTCTTATCCAAAGCCTTTCTTAATCATTCAATTAGTATTGCTTTCTCCAACAACTGTAGGTAAAGATAATCAACAATTACCCGCCATTGACAAAAGGATAATGTCTATCATAATGAATGAGTGAACTTTTTTTTTCCTTCCTTTCCAAATTTATTCATTACAGAATTTCAGGATTTTTAGATTTTGACAGAGGATATTATTCAAATGATAGGTAATTCATTTCTATCATTATTCTTAAGACATTCCCAAAGCAAAAATGATATATTAGCTGTGAGAGAGTAAATATGAAGTAACTGAACCTGAGTTTAAATCCTACTTCTATCT